>NC_143042.1:50697500-50767500 GCF_057628025.1 Oncorhynchus mykiss | reverse complement strand
TCTCTATGGAGCAGCACTTTCAGAAGGTAATCTCTACGGAGCAGCACTTTCAGAAGGTAATCTCTACCGAGCAGCACTTTCAGAAGGTAATCTCTACCGAGCAGCACTTTCAGGAGGTAATCTCTACCGAGCAGCACTTTCAGGAGGTAATCTCTACCGAGCAGCACTTTCAGAAGGTAATCTCTACCGAGCAGCACTTTCAGAAGGTAATCTCTACCGAGCAGCACTTTCAGGAGGTAATCTCTACCGAGCAGCACTTTCAGGAGGTAATCTCTACCGAGCAGCACTTTCAGAAGGTAATCTCTACCGAGCAGCACTTTCAGATGGTAATCTCTACCGAGCAGCACTTTCAGGAGGTAAACTCTACCGAGCAGCACTTTCAGAAGGTAATCTCTACGGAGCAGCACTTTCAGAAGGTAATCTCTACCGAGCAGCACTTTCAGGAGGTAATCTCTACCGAGCAGCACTTTCAGAAGGTAATCTCTACGGAGCAGCACTTTCAGAAGGTAATCTCTACCGAGCAGCACTTTCAGATGGTAATCTCTACCGAGCAGCACTTTCAGATGGTAATCTCTACCTAGCAGCACTTTCAGAAGGTAATCTCTACGGAGCAGCACTTTCAGATGGTAATCTCTATGGAGCAGCACTTTCAGATGGTAATCTCTATGGAGCAGCACTTTCAGAAGGTAATCTCTACCGAGCAGCACTTTCAGAAGGTAATCTCTACGGAGCAGCACTTTCAGATGGTAATCTCTATGGAGCAGCACTTTCAGAAGGTAATCTCTACCGAGCAGCACTTTCAGATGGTAATCTCTACCGAGCAGCACTTTCAGAAGGTAATCTCTATGGAGCAGCACTTTCAGATGGTAATCTCTACGGAGCAGCACTTTCAGAAGGTAATCTCTATGGAGCAGCACTTTCAGAAGGTAATCTCTATGGAGCAGCACTTTCAGAAGGTAATCTCTACGGAGCAGCACTTTCAGATGGTAATCTCTATGGAGCAGCACTTTCAGATGGTAATCTCTATGGAGCAGCACTTTCAGATGGTAATCTCTACCGAGCAGCACTTTCAGATGGTAATCTCTACCGAGCAGCACTTTCAGATGGTAATCTCTATGGAGCAGCACTTTCAGAAGGTAATCTCTACGAAGCAGGACTTTCAGAAGGTAATCTCTACGGAGCAGCACTTTCAGAAGGTAATCTCTATGGAGCAGCACTTTCAGATGGTAATCTCTATGGAGCAGCACTTTCAGAAGGTAATCTCTATGGAGCAGCACTTTCAGAAGGTAATCTCTATGGAGCAGCACTTTCAGAAGGTAATCTCTATGGAGCAGCACTTTCAGAAGGTAATCTCTATGGAGCAGCACTTTCAGATGGTAATCTCTATGGAGCAGCACTTTCAGAAGGTAATCTCTATGGAGCAGCACTTTCAGATGGTAATCTCTATGGAGCAGCACTTTCAGGAGGTAATCTCTATGGAGCAGCACTTTCAGATGGTAATCTCTATGGAGCAGCACTTTCAGGACGTAATCTCTATGGAGCAGCACTTTCAGAAGGTAATCTCTACCGAGCAGCACTTTCAGGAGGTAATCTCTACGGAGCAGCACTTTCAGGAGGTAATCTCTATGGAGTAGCACTTTCAGAAGGTAATCTCTACGAGCAGCACTTTCAGGAGGTAATCTCTTCCGAGCAGCACTTTCAGGAGGTAATCTCTACCGAGCAGCACTTTCAGAAGGTAATCTCTACGGAGCAGCACTTTCAGGAGGTAATCTCTACGGAGCAGCACTTTCAGGAGGTAATCTCTACTGAGCAGCACTTTCAGAAGGTAATCTCTACGGAGCAGCACTTTCAGGAGGTAATCTCTACGGAGCAGCACTTTCAGGAGGTAATCTCTACGGAGCAGCACTTTCAGAAGGTAATCTCTATGGAGCAGCACTTTCAGAAGGTAATCTCTACGGAGCAGCACTTTCAGATGGTAATCTCTATGGAGCAGCACTTTCAGATGGTAATCTCTACGGAGCAGCACTTTCAGATGGTAATCTCTATGGAGCAGCACTTGCAGGAGGTAATCTCTACGGAGCAGCACTTTCAGAAGGTAATCTCTACCGAGCCTGTTCGCTGTTATAATTAACTCGCCTGACAAGTGATGTTATATATTATCAGTCCGGAAACTGGCCTTAATTTAAGGAAATGCAATATGTTCTATCGTCTCATTGTTCACACACTAATCGGGTCAAATTCATGACAAGTTTTAATACAGAGATTTTCCAAATGTACTGGTTAACGTCCGTTCGCCACAACTAATCTGGTCACACGCGTCAACTTCTGTAACTTTTTCACCGTTGTTGCCGGGAGGTTGCTGGAAGGAAGAAGCAATTAGGTTTGTATCACGAGTGCAACATCAGCGGGCCTTTGCATTACCTCAGTAAATGTGTCACTTTGCAGTAAATGTGTCACTTTGTTGAACACCTGCCATTGCTGAGCCAGATTATGGTCCTCAGTGTCTCTAACTCACCCGGCCACTGAGAGAGAGCGTTGCTAAAAACCCAAAGCCACATGCTGTACGTAACATTGCAGTGAATGTGAGGAAGCGATGCAAAAGTGTGGTGTCGATGTCCACCAATACACCGTGTATCAATGTGGTCTCGATGTCCACCAATACACCGTGTTTCAATCTGGTCTCGATGTCCACCAATACACCGTGTTTCAAATGTGGTCTCGATGTCTACCAATACACCGTGTTTCAAATGTGGTCTCGATATCTACCAATACACCGTGTTTCAATGTGGTCTCGATGTCAATCAATACACCGTGTTTCAACGTGGGTCGATGTCTACCAATACACCGTGTTTCAACGTGGGTCGATGTCTACCAATACACCGTGTTTCAATGTGGTCTCGATGTCCACCAATACACAGTGTTTCAAATGTGGTCTCGATATCTACCATTACACCGTGTTTCAATGTGGTCTCGATATCTACCAATACACTGTGTTTCAATGTGGTCTCGATGTCCACCAATACACCGTGTTTTAATGTGGTCTCGATAATTACCAATACACAGTGTTTCAATGTGGTCTCGATGTCCACCAATACACCGTGTTTCAATGTGTCTTCTTTCCAATATTTCTTGCCAAAAGGTTTAAAACTTTGAAAGGTTGATTTTTCTATTCATCAGATATCAGGGCTGTCCAATCCGCAAGCAACTCCAGGCAATATACCCGAAAATGGACATTGCCATTGGCTGCAATAAGTTGCATTAAGAGACATCCCATGAAGCCTTGTTTACAAAATGGAATACTAGAATGTGAGATCTACACCTCGATTAGACTGATATATTCCTAATTATCTAATTTTCAATTTGATCATTTCATATCATTCACCATAGTGATATGTATACTGCATGGTTCAGTGGAAATATCCAGTAATGCCACGGTTATATCCCGGTAGTTATTACCTGGGTAATTAACAATGAAAATGCAGTTGGCCTTGATTTCATTATTCTACTCTTTTAAATAAATCTGGTTGAATAAGATGATAAGGCAGGGGTACTCAACTCTTAACTAACGATGTCCGGAGCCTGCTGGTTTTCTGTTCTACCTGATCATTAATTACACCCACCTGGTGTCTAAGGTCTAAATCAGAGTCTGATTACAGGGGAACAATGGAAGAAAAAGCAGTGGAACTGGCTTCCAAGTCCAGAGTTGAGTTTGAGGGCGATATGCGCGAGTAGATTGGAATGGTTTCCCTGTGGAAGGTGTGATAATGATATGATAAGTCATGTGTAAAGTGGGTCAGAGGTAAGCTGAAGTGATTTTCTTCATTACCTCTTTCTCTCTATCCTTCCGTCTCTCCTTTCATGAGGAGGTGGGATTGCGTCTGGTGATTGATCGGTTCTCGGCGACAAACTGTGCGAGCTCGGACCAGACGCTTATGGCTCTTCACTCCGAAAGCCTTGGTGAGATCTTTCCCTTGGTTAATAGCTTTACCCTTCATTTAAAATGTGTGTGTATGTCTGGACGTGTGTGTGTGTGTGTGTGTGTGTCTGCATGCGTGTGTGTCTGTCTATCTGTGTGTCTGTGTGTCTGTGTGTGTGTCTGTGTGTCTGTGTGTGTGTGTGTGTGTGTGTGTGTGTGTGTGTGTGTGTGTGTGTGTGTGTGTGTGTGTGTGTGTGTGTGTGTGTGTGTTTGTGTGTGCGTGCGTGCGTGCGGTGCGGTGCATGTGCGTGTGTGTCTTACCTCCACTCTAGTTATGTGTGGTATTCCTTTAGGAGCCTTCAGCACTATCACCAGGGAAATTAACTCATCTATGATACTAAGAATCCATATTACATTCTCTTTATGGCACCGTTGCCAATCAGAATGGCACACAGCGGATTAAAGTAATTATTTAAGTAGAGGTAGCTGTTTAACTGGAAAGTCACCCCGCCAGATGTCATCCTACATAAAGCCAAACGGATTAAAATGGTATATTACAACCTGCTGGCGACATGGCCCACACCACGCTGAAACATTCAACCACTGCACCTCACAACAAGGTATTCAAAATCATTCTCAAGGCTAGTTTCACTCCCGGATGATATCTACGGTACTATTGTAAAATAAATGCTGCATTTTCCCTTCAAGTCCGTCAGAATTAACGGCCCGGGCCGAGTTTAGAATTCCAGTGTCGCTATTTCTCAATTAGTAGTTAAAACGCAAATTCCTTCCAACCCTGTTTTTCTCATTCCATTACCCCGTTCCCCAAATGACTCCGTTTTAGAATCACAAAAACTAATTCAGGACTGTTTTCCAGTGAGTATGAATAATGATTGTGACAATGGGAATCGCTCGACAGAAATGGGAGTCACTCGACTATGTACAGGCTTTTAAGCGTTTTTTTTGTTAGGCGTGACTCGTTTTTTTTGTAATTATGTTTTCCCACTAACCCCGCCGTGACCATGTATTGCTCGAAATGGGGAATTCAAATTATCGAAGCGTAAAATGCATTCCCTGGCAATACGTATTAAATCAACTTAAAGATTAGGAGCTACTATTCTGTTTGTATACATGGTGCATGTTTGGCCATTTTATATGGATGATCTACAATCATTATCATTCCAAAACATTTTGAAACGTCCCTTATGCAATTAGCAATAGTATGTCCCACACATGGAGACCATTGATTCACATCCTTGACTAAACTCCAAGCCAAATAGTAAAACAAATAGACACTTGTTCAATATAAATTAAAGGGACAGCATTTCCCAGTTTTTACCGTTGTTTCTGTGGTTATCTAGAAGCACATGTAATGTACTGGACTGCCTGTGTGCTTATTTGATGTAAACTCTGTGTCCTGTGTGCCTTGGCCTCTGCAGGAGCGAGAGGAGAAGGTGAAGAGGTACTGTCACTATAATCAAGCCCTCTCTAACGTAAAGCTCTGACTACTTCAAGACAGTGGAATGGCTGGTGGGTAGACATATAACTAATGAAGAGCTCTGTCTGTGTAGATTTGTAGAGTGACTTCTGGACAGTGGAAGAGCTGGTGGGTGGACAGAGAACTAACCGAGAACTGTGTCTTTAGAGGGTTCTGTTCTCTGTCTTTAGAGGGTTCTGTTCTTTGTCTTTAGAGGGTTCTGTTCTCTGTCTTTAGAGGGTTCTGTTCTCTGTCTTTAGAGGGTTCTGTTCTCTGTCTTTAGAGGGTTCTGTTCTCTGTCTTTAGAGGGTTCTGTTCTCTGTCTTTAGAGGATTCTGTTCTCTGTCTTTAGAGGGTTCTGTTCTTTGTCTTTAGAGGGTTATGTTCTCTGTCTTTAGAGGGTTATGTTCTCTGTCTTTAGAGGGTTCTGTTCTTTGTCTTTAGAGGGTTCTGTTCTCTGTCTTTAGAGGGTTATGTTCTCTGTCTTCAGAGGGTTCTGTTCTTTGTCTTTAGAGGGTTCTGTTCTTTGTCTTTAGAGGGTTCTGTTCTCTGTCTTTAGAGGGTTCTGTTCTTTGTCTTTAAAGGGTTCTGTTCTCTGTCTTTAGAGGGTTATGTTCTCTGTCTTTAGAGGGTTATGTTCTTTGTCTTTAAAGGGTTCTGTTCTCTGTCTTTAGAGGGTTCTGTTCTCTGTCTTTAGAGGGTTCTGTTCTTTGTCTTTAGAGGGTTCTGTTCTTTGTCTTTAGAGGGTTCTGTTCTTTGTCTTTAGAGGGTTCTGTTCTCTGTCTTTAGAGGGTTATGTTCTCTGTCTTTAAAGGGTTCTGTTCTCTGTCTTTAGAGGGTTCTGTTCTCTGTCTTTAGAGGGTTATGTTCTCTGTCTTTAGAGGGTTCTGTTCTTTGTCTTTAGAGGGTTCTGTTCTTTGTCTTTAGAGGGTTCTGTTCTCTGTCTTTAGAGGGTTCTGTTCTCTGTCTTTAGAGGGTTCTGTTCTTTGTCTTTAGAGGGTTCTGTTCTCTGTCTTTAGAGGGTTCTGTTCTTTGTCTTTAGAGGGTTATGTTCTCTGTCTTTAGAGGGTTATGTTCTCTGTCTTTAGAGGGTTCTGTTCTCTGTCTTTAGAGGGTTCTGTTCTTTGTCTTTAGAGGGTTCTGTTCTTTGTCTTTAGAGGGTTCTGTTCTCTGTCTTTAGAGGGTTCTGTTCTTTGTCTTTAGAGGGTTCTGTTCTCTGTCTTTAGAGGGTTCTGTTCTCTGTCTTTAGAGGGTTCTGTTCTCTGTCTTTAGAGGGTTCTGTTCTTTGTCTTTAGAGGGTTCTGTTCTCTGTCTTTAGAGGGTTCTGTTCTCTGTCTTTAGAGGGTTCTGTTCTCTGTCTTTAGAGGGTTCTGTTCTTTGTCTTTAGAGGGTTCTGTTCTCTGTCTTTAGAGGGTTCTGTTCTCTGTCTTTAGAGGGTTCTGTTCTCTGTCTTTAGAGGGTTCTGTTCTCTGTCTTTAGAGGGTTCTGTTCTCTGTCTTTAGAGGGTTCTGTTCTCTGTCTTTAGAGGGTTCTGTTCTTTGTCTTTAGAGGGTTCTGTTCTCTGTCTTTAGAGGGTTCTGTTCTCTGTCTTTAGAGGGTTCTGTTCTCTGTCTTTAGAGGGTTCTGTTCTTTGTCTTTAGAGGGTTCTGTTCTCTGTCTTTAGAGGGTTCTGTTCTCTGTCTTTAGAGGGTTCTGTTCTCTGTCTTTAGAGGGTTCTGTTCTTTGTCTTTAGAGGGTTCTGTTCTCTGTCTTTAGAGGGTTCTGTTCTCTGTCTTTAGAGGGTTCTGTTCTTTGTCTTTAGAGGGTTCTGTTCTCTGTCTTTAGAGGGTTCTGTTCTCTGTCTTTAGAGGGTTCTGTTCTCTGTCTTTAGAGGGTTCTGTTCTTTGTCTTTAGAGGGTTCTGTTCTTTGTCTTTAGAGGGTTCTGTTCTTTGTCTTTAGAGGGTTCTGTTCTCTGTCTTTAGAGGGTTCTGTTCTCTGTCTTTAGAGGGTTCTGTTCTTTGTCTTTAGAGGGTTCTGTTCTTTGTCTTTAGAGGGTTCTGTTCTTTGTCTTTAGAGGGTTCTGTTCTCTGTCTTTAGAGGGTTCTGTTCTCTGTCTTTAGAGGGTTCTGTTCTTTGTCTTTAGAGGGTTCTGTTCTTTGTCTTTAGAGGGTTCTGTTCTTTGTCTTTAGAGGGTTCTGTTCTTTGTCTTTAGAGGGTTCTGTTCTTTGTCTTTAGAGGGTTCTGTTCTTTGTCTTTAGAGGGTTCTGTTCTCTGTCTTTAGAGGGTTCTGTTCTCTGTCTTTAGAGGGTTCTGTTCTCTGTCTTTAGAGGGTTCTGTTCTCTGTCTTTAGAGGGTTCTGTTCTTTGTCTTTAGAGGGTTCTGTTCTTTGTCTTTAGAGGGTTCTGTTCTTTGTCTTTAGAGGGTTCTGTTCTTTGTCTTTAGAGGGTTCTGTTCTTTGTCTTTAGAGGGTTCTGTTCTTTGTCTTTAGAGGGTTCTGTTCTCTGTCTTTAGAGGGTTCTGTTCTCTGTCTTTAGAGGGTTCTGTTCTCTGTCTTTAGAGGGTTCTGTTCTCTGTCTTTAGAGGGTTCTGTTCTCTGTCTTTAGAGGGTTCTGTTCTCTGTCTTTAGAGGGTTCTGTTCTTTGTGTTTAGAGGGTTCTGTTGTTTGTCTTTAGAGGGTTCTGTTCTCTGTCTTTAGAGGGTTCTGTTCTTTGTGTTTAGAGGGTTCTGTTCTTTGTCTTTAGAGGGTTCTGTTTGCTGCCAGAAGGACAGAACGGTCAAAGAATTGGTATGTTACTCTGACCCTGTTTATCATCAGGTTTGTACACTGCTGGGTACAGAATGATCAACAACAAAAATAAGACAATAGAAGAATGTCAAGACAGTTCAACGACTCACATCCGGCAAAACACTTGTATATCTTGAATGCTTTTGATTTTCATATATCTACATTTCACATGTATTTGCATTGGCATATACCTATGTATATGTGTCTATACATCACATAACTTTCTTATATGGTACTTATTGAGATATATTTCAATTCTGTCCTTCAATCTCTAATGAAACTGTCAGTATGTGGTTGACACAGATAGTGCTAATTCATTTCAGACTTTCAGGTCTTTGTGACAAGTATCTCCGTAGCTCTTTATCATATCAATGTCCTTCAGTCATTTTTAAATTAGTATAAATATAACTTCTCCACTCAGGGGGTCCGTTCTTAGGAGAACTTATTTCAAACCCAGGACCAACACAAGAAATATTCTCCCTTTGCTTTCAGTAGTTTCTTAGTTCTGTTACCAAACCCCCAAAATTATTATTAGTGCTTCGCTGTAACTTGTAATGAGTCATTATTTCAAATGGTTGTATCTTCAAAACAGCAATGTGAGAACAATGTCACAGTAGCGAGATAAGTTTATCTCGCTTGCCCTAATTACAGCAATTTAACGAGTCACGATCAGGAGATTGTTTAATCTCGCCCGCATCTCCTACCACAATCTCACTGAAGCCTGTTTTGGGTTGGGGGCTGTTGGGGTTTAATGAAACACAGCGTGAAGTCACCGAAAAGCAGAACACACTGATTAGATGGCTTACACAAACACACTGAATGGCTACAAACTCTGATTAGCATGTAATTGTCCTACTGTAGATGGAAACAGAGTTTGTACTGTGATATAGAGGGAGGCAAGGGTTAAATGCAGATGTCAGGTTGCTAGAGAAGGCATGACTTCAATAGGATGACTTCAAAATGTCTTCAAAATGTCAGAGGCTGCAAGGTGTTCTCGTTCTTCGTATTAATTAGTCAAACGAGCGCCACCACCGTTTGGTAGTTAACGACTGTGGTCAACTACAGTATTTGAAGCAAGTAAAATAAAGAAGAAGAACATACTCATTATGACTAGATAATGTCATAGGGAAAACCTGGTGAATGCATGCTGATACTTGATGATGAAAGAACAAAGAAACATATAGATTTTCTTCGCAATGAAGATTCAACTCTATTCGAATGAATACCTTTGTTTGAACGTCACTATAAATAATTCTGAGACCATGAACCTAACTCTGACTATGGCCCTAACTCTGAGACCATGGCCCTAAATCTGAGACCATGGCCCTAACTCTGACCAATGCCTTAACTCTGAGACCATGGCCCTAACTCTGACCATGACCCTAACTCTGAGACCATGGCCCTAACTATGACTATGGCCCTAACTCTGACTATGGCCCTAACTCTGACCATGGCCCTAACTCTGACCATGGCCCTAAATCTGAGACCATAGCCCTAACTCTGAGACCATGGTCCTAACGCTGAGACCATGGCCCTAACTCTGAGACCATGGCCCTAACTCATCTACGAAAGGACACATGACCACCCCTCAGTTCAAACCAACCATCCCCCGGGACTTCAAAACAAGAGGTGGGGTCACACAGGAAGTAGGGAAAGTGGGCACATGGCATCCCGACCTCGTCCCGGAGGTCTCGGTAATGATGACAGAGGCCTTCCTACGAGGCTCATTACGAATATAATTTAGATTGACTCGCTTAAAAGTACATAAAGAGTCGCTATACTGTGTGTGTGGGGAGCCTGAGCCACTGCAGCCTGAGCCACAGCAGCCGGAGACACTCTGCAGCAGGAGACACTCTACAGCAGGCGACACCTTGCAGCAGAAGACACTCCGCAGCAGGAGACACTCTGCAGCAGGAGACACTCTGCAGGCGGAGACACTCTGCAGCCGAAAACACTCTGCAGCAGGAGACACTCTGCAGCAGGAGACACTCTGCAGACACTCTGCAGCAGGAGACACTCTGCAGCAGGAGACACTCTGCAGCCGGAGACACTCTACAGCCGGAGACACTCTGCAGCAGGAGACACTCTACAGCAGGAGACACTCTGCAGCAGGAGACACCTTGCAGCAGGAGACACTCCGCAGCAGGAGACACTCTGCAGCAGGAGACACTCTGCAGCCGGAGACACTCTGCAGCAGGAGACACTCCGCAGCAGGAGACACTCTGCAGCCTGAGACACTCTGCAGCAGGAGAAACTCTGCAGACACTCTGCAGCAGGAGACACTCTGCAGCAGGAGACACTCTACAGCAGGCGACACCTTGCAGCAGAAGACACTCCGCAGCAGGAGACACTCTGCAGCAGGAGACACTCTGCAGGCGGAGACACTCTGCAGCCGAAAACACTCTGCAGCAGGAGACACTCTGCAGCAGGAGACACTCTGCAGACACTCTGCAGCAGGAGACACTCTGCAGCAGGAGACACTCTGCAGCAGGAGACACTCTGCAGCCGGAGACACTCTACAGCCGGAGACACTCTGCAGCAGGAGACACTCTACAGCAGGAGACACTCTGCAGCAGGAGACACCTTGCAGCAGGAGACACTCCGCAGCAGGAGACACTCTGCAGCAGGAGACACTCTGCAGCCGGAGACACTCTGCAGCAGGAGACACTCCGCAGCAGGAGACACTCTGCAGCCTGAGACACTCTGCAGCAGGAGAAACTCTGCAGACACTCTGCAGCAGGAGACACTCTGCAGCAGGAGACACTCTGCAGCAGGAGACACTCTGCAGCCGGAGACACTCTACAGCCGGAGACACTCTACAGCAGGAGACACTCTACATCAGGAGACACTCTGCAGCAGGAGACACTCTGCAGCAGGAGACACTCTGCAGCCGGAGACACTCTACAGCAGGAGACACTCTGCAGCAGGAGACACCTTGCAGCAGGAGACACTCCGCAGCAGGAGACACTCCGCAGCCGGAGACACTCTGCAGCAGGAGACACTCTGCAGCAGGAGACACTCTGCAGCAGGAGACACTCTGCAGCTGGAGACACTCTGCAGCAGGAGACATTCTGCAGTAGGAGACACTCTTCAGCTGGAGACACTCTTGCAGAAGGATTATGGCCAATGTACTGCATGTGATCATGAGCGTCTCCCTGGCTTTGCAACTCACTTCTTACTCCACAGCTGCTCTTTCCATGACAGACTGTCCAGGTGAATCTTATGATTCCTTATTGATGTCACCTGTTAAATGCACTTCAATCAGTGTAGATGAAGGGGAGGAGACAGGTTAAAGACGGATTTGTAAGCCTTGAGACAATATAGACATTGATTGTGTATGTGTGCCATTCAGAGGGTGAATGGGCAAGGCACAAGATGTGTCTTTGAACAGAATATGGTAGTAGGTGCCAGGTGCACCGGTTTGAATGTGTCAAGATTGTCAACGCTGCTGGGTTTTTCACGCTCAACAGTTTGCTGTGTGTATCAAGAATGGTCCACCACCCGAAAGACGTCCAACCAACTTGACACAACTGTGGGAAGCATATTGGAGTCAACATTGGCCTGGAACGCTTTTGACACCTTGTGGAGTCCATGCCCTGACGAATGAAGGCTGTTCTGAGGGCAAAAGGGGGTGCAACTCAATATTTCAGAAGGTGTTCCTAATGTTTTGTACACTCAGTGTATATCTGCACATGGGGAGATGCTAAGTTCTCCAGAGCATATCTCTGTTTCAATGCACACTAGCATACTACTAGAATTAATTATGGTATTGGGCTGCGTGCAAAGTGTTATGCTAGTATCGTCATAGGTACATAGCCCAACAGTCTTGCTTGAGCTGTGGTGTTTGACACAAAAATTACACGTTAACAGGAGCACAAACGTGTCACAGCGACAATGACACTCTACCCCCCCCCCCCCCCCCCCCCCCCTGGGACACCCTAAGTCTCACCATCCTCTCTTCACATCCCCCTCACTCACCCTCTCCTTCTGTCGGCGAAGAGTCAATGTTCACAATGGGAGTGCCAACAGGTGGTGGACCCTCCTTCATGGCATCTTGACCAAACCCCCTCGGGGAGAGCTCCGCCCACCAGTGCTCACCGACTCAGCAGGAGATGTCATCGAAAAGAAGGGCCATCCACGGTGACAACAGAATTAGGCATATTGAGGCTCTCCATGCAGGGAGGAAAAGGGAGACATTAACGTGACCAGCGATTTGTCGCTTGCGAGTTACTGAGAGGTCAGCGGGCGGTGAGGCCTTCGAGAGGTATAACGGAGGCTTTTTATTCACTTTAAGTTATGAAAGTTAAAAAAAGAGATTGATTTTCATCACTGTAGCATTATGTCTTTGTGTTCTCACAAACCCAGAGTAACTTTAACTAAAATATGTTTCAATGAGGCTGTAATGTAAATGTTTATTGATGAGAACCCTGTACAGGAGTTATAGAGATCAGTGTAAATCAGGTTCCAAATGGATCCTCACTGGTTTCAGACTATCGATTTAGTTGTCATTTTTTCCTTCACTCTAGGTAAAGAAGCTATGTCCATTTGAACTCACACAAATACACAACTGAAAAGGAAACAATAGCCGGGAAGGACAGAAACAGCTCTACTGGAAATGAGTATGATATCTTATTAATATCATGCTTTATTTCTCCGGGCTTTTATGGATGCCATTTGACATGTTGTAGGGCAGGGGGGAGTCCCGGAGATATTTTCACCTCCTCCTAGTTCTCTTTTCTTCATCAGATCGCCGCTGACTACATATCGACGTCACTGAGAAAAAATGTGGGTAGACCTTAAGAGAAATATGGGTCAAGTATATATCGGTGGGCAAAAAATCTGGAGCACAAACTCCGGCTGTCTCAGTTTTCCTCTCTCTCTCTCACATTCTCTCTCTCTCTCTCTCTCTTGCTCTCCATCTCTCACTCGCTCTCTCTCTCTGACTCTCTCTCTCTCTCTCTCTCTCTTTCTCTCTCCCGCTCTCTCTCTGACTCTCTATCTCCTTCTCGCTCTATCTCTCTCGCACTCTCTTTCTCTGACTCTCCCTCTCTCACTCTCTGTCCATCCCTCTATCTAATTAGCCGCTGTTGCGAGCTCAGACTGGACAGGGCCTGATAATGCAGCCAGATGTTTGTCGGAGATTACACCCAGCAGGGGGAATGTTTTGTTAACTATTGGATGAAAACATCTAGCTAGCCCTGACTCTTCTTTTGAGTTTGATAATTTGCAAAACTATTTTATCGTTCTGATTGGATTTTATGTTTAAAAACGTGTTAGAAATGAATTGCGTGTTTTACTGGACATTACCTTTTGGATTTCTAAAATGTGATTAATAATTAATATAGGTCCCATAAAAATTTACCAAACAAGCAGTTCTTCCATTGTAAAACTTTTTTAATCATGGAAGTGCCCGCGATTGAAACGTTGCAAACGTCTCAATAAACGTCATGTCTCAATAAAGCTTGGCTTTTATAATTAATTATAAAAGGGTACCTGAACTGTACACCTGTAAATCAATGTGGCTATTGGTAGAATCAGCTAAAAAAAAGAAGCTCTATGCATTTCCCACATCTATCTGACGACCGTTACCGAACCAAACACTCATCACCATGCGAATGACATGTAAACCCATTCATTCCTTAGGATGATTCACTGAGCTGTCACATGACGTCCTGTAGAATACAGTATGTCTTAATCAAAGGCGAGGTCAATACATCGACGGTTGGGGAAAAACAAATTAAAAAATAATCCTGACCTGAAAAGAGACTTCATCTGCATGTCTGGACCGATTTTTAGGACTAGGATTACAACGTTTCATCAATGATGAGTCGAATGGGGGAGTGTTGAGGTGGGATATATAATAGGACGATTAAAACCCTTTATTTACACCTTTTAGCAGTGTCAGATCCACTGGTCGTGTTGGGGAGTACGGTGTCTCCAGGGGAACAACTTTGGTATTAGAAGTGGATGGGGACATAATATTATAATTATTATAATATATTTTTTCAGTCTGATTTAAAAACTCCAAACAGCCTACATGACCGCTCGGAGGCGTCTGCCTGAACCTAATGTACACCATTGCCCTGTTTTGTATCACATTCCAATGATAAAACTTTGGGGGGGGACAAAAATGCAATTTCAGACATGTCCCCCCCCCCCCACCCCAGTACCCAGTGAAAGTTGCCCCCCTCTGGCTATCTCAATATGTGTGATGTGGATTTGGTCAATCGTAGCATGTTAAGGCGTGTTATAAGAAGGCAAATAGACAGGATGGACAGAACTAGACGATCACAGGTATACAGAACAAAAATATGAACATCATGTGCAACTATTTCAACGATTTTACTGAGTTACAGTTCATATGGAGGAAATCAGTGAATTTAAATAAATTCATTAGGCCCTAATCCATGGATTTCACGTGACTGGGCAGGGGTGCAGCCATGGGTGGGCCCAGGAGGGCATAGGCCTACCCACTTGTGAGCCTGTCCCAGCCAATCAGAAAGAGCTTTATTACAGACAGAAACACTGTTTCATCAGCTGTTCAGGGGGCTGGTGTCAGACCATACCACAGGTGAAGAAGCCGGATGTGGAGGTCCTGGTCTGGCATTGTTGCACGTGGAAGGTTGGATGTACTGTCAAATTCTCTAAAACGACATTTGGAGGCAGCTTATGGTAGACAAATTAACATGCAAATTCTCTGGCAGCAGCTCTGGTGAACATTGCATGCTCCTTCAAAACTTGAGACATCTGTGGCATTGTGTTGTGTGACAAAACTGCACATTTTAGAGTGGCCTTTTATTGTCCCCAGTATAAGGTGCACCTGTGTAATGAGCATTCTATTTAATCAGCTTCTTTATATGCCCCACCTGTCAAGTGGATGGATTATCTTTCTCAAATTAGAAATGCTCACTAATAGGGATGTAAACAAACGTGTGTATTAAATTGGAGTGAAATAAGATTTTTGTGCTTATGTGAAATTTCTGGGATTTTTTATTTCAGCTCATGGAACATGGCACCAACACTTTACATGTTGCGTTTATATCTTTGTTCAGTATGTATAGCTGTAGTTGATTCAAATCAATACCCTCTGTCATATTGAGTATATTTAAACTGATAAACTTATTAAACTAGCTACCATGTAATAAATGCATGACTATATTAATCTGTCAAGTTCCCATGTGATTGACATCTGATAATGTTGGCAATTATCTTCGAATTAAACAACTTAAAGTTTATTGGTCACCAATTTCCCGATGTTTTCGCAGTTGCAGCGAAATGCTGGTGTTTCTCGCTTCGACAGTCCAGTAATACCTAGCAATACGTAACAATACACACATAATACAACAATGTAAAATAAATAACTTACGAAATATCGGAACGAATCCAATTACCATCCCAATTGGCAGTGTAACACTAATCCAAATGCAATCTATATGTATATATACGAATTATATATGAAGACATTAATTTACACAATACAATGCTAGGAATGATATATATATACATATATATATATAGCAGTAGATATATTAGAATAAGTTTTCAAGAATCCAGTATTTATACACTACTGTTGAAAAGATTGGGGTCACTTAGAAGTTTCCTTGTTTTTGAAATAAAATACCATTTTATTATTAACGTCAACAGTGAAGAGGCGAATCTTCACTTCACTCTTCATTCTTCACAGGATGCGAACACCTCAAACTTAGATTTGCCTGTCCATAACACTTTTTTCAATCTTCCTCCGTCCAGTATCTGTGTTCTTTTTCCCATCTTAATATTTTCTTTTTATTAGCCAGTCTGAGATATGGCTTTTTCTTTTCTATTTTCTTTGCTTTTCTGCCTAGAAGGCCGGCATCCCAGAGTTGCCTCGTCACTGTTGACTTTGAGACTGGTGTTTTGCAGGTACTATTTAATGAAGATGCCAGCTGAGGACTTGTGAGGCGTCTGTTTCTCAAACTAGACACTCTAATGTACTTGTCCTCTTGCTCAGTTGTGCACCGGGGCCACCCACTCCTCTTTCTATTCTGGTTAGAGCCAGTTTGCGCTGTTTTGTGAAGGGAGTAGTACACAGCGTTATACGAGATCTTCAGCTTCTTGCCAATTTCTTGCATGGAATAGCCTTCATTTCTCAGAATAAGAATAGACTGACGAGTTTCAGAAGAAAGTCCTTTGTTTCTGGCCAGTTTGAGAATGTAATCGAACCACAAATGCTGATGCTCCAGATACTTAAATAGTCAAAAGAATTACAGTTTTATTGGTTCTTTAATCAGTACAACAGTTTTCAGCTGTGCTAACATAATTGCAAAAGGGTTTTCTAATGATCAATTAGCATTTTAAAATTATAAACTTGGATTAGCTAACACAACGTGCCATTGGAACACAGGAGGTTGCTGACAATGGGCCGCTGTACGCCTATGTAGATATTCCATTAAAAATCTGCCTTTTTCAACTATAAAAGTAATTTACAACATCAACAATGTCTACACTGTATTTCTGATCAATTTGATGTTATTTTAATGGACAGAAAATGTGCTTTTCTTTAAAAAACAAGGACATTTCTAAGTGACGCCAAAACGTTTGAATGGTAGAGTACATTAATATGTGGTTTGTATAAACAGTGTAACTAGCATGAGATGTGCAGTACTATAAATATTATGATGAACTACATCAACTAACCTTTTTTTGGGGGAGGCACAAAACTTTCGTCAATGTTTTTAATCAGGTTACCTTCAGATGACTTCTGTGACACTTGTGGGAGTCATAGAACAAAACCATTGTGTTTGTGAGAGTCTTGTCTTTCCATGTGTGACTCGTTTCAGGAAGTTGGGCATATGTCACACGTCACTACTTCACAGGAGAGGGATGTGAACGTTTATGATCTGTGTAGTAATATCATTCAAATCAAAAAAACATTTGCATTGCTAGTTATAGCCTAATGTTAGATACCTAGCTAGATAACATTGAAACGTAGTTGGTTATCTTTAGCTCCTGCAGATTCATACTGCAGCATTTTAGCATTGTGGCTAGCAAAGACAATGCGTTTGTATTGTTAGTAGTATGTTTTGGTATTATGTGGGTTCATTGTTTAGCTAGCTAGCTAACTGCATGTCTAAACAAAGACTCCACTTCGCCAGATGATTACATGACCCATCAAGCTAACTACATGTCTAAACAAAGACTCCACTTCAGCAGATGATTACATGACCCATTAAGTTAGCCAGGTGTGTCTGGGGATGATTACAGCCATCTATTGTATTTCATGAACATGTGAACATGTCTAAACAATAGTGACCCATCCACTTAGCTAGATGTGGCTGGGGAGTTGTTATAGCATAATGTAGCCCAAACCGTTCGGACGCTACAGACGTTTTACTGAGAAGACTTTTCAGGATGTCTCCTGGTCTGACAAACACCGCTCCAGCTCGTTCACCTTCCACCACAGATGGGAAAGGCAGACATAGGAGGATGTGGTGGATTGAGACACATCCAATGCAAAAATAAACGGATATCACTACCGTAATCTGACCGTAAACTGACTGTAAACTGATGGATTTTGATGGGGATTTTTTAAATTAGGTTACTTAGATTGAAGCACGAGTGCATCAATGGACTATTTTAAAGCGACAGGTGTTCAATGGCTCTATCTAGAGTAGAGTACCAGGTGGCAGCCGTCTGTCGACCGTGTTTGAGGTTCAGGGCGGAGGCTGGATAGTGATGACTTTTTGATAGTTTGATGACCTGGTAGTTTGCGCCACCTGATAGTTTGATGAACTGTTGATCAGTTTCTCTGTCCCAGCTTTGATGCACCTGTCTCCGCCTCCTAGATGGAAGCGGGGTGAACAGCCTCAAATAGGTGGGTGGGGTCCTTGATCTTCTTGGCATTCCTGTGACACCAGGTGCCGTAGATTTCCAGGAGGGCAGGCAGTCTGCCCCCAACACTGCTTTGGGTTGACCGCTCCACCCTCTGGAGAGCCCTGCAGTTGCAGAAGGTGTAAATACCATGCCAGAAGGAGATACAATCCAACAGCATGCTCTGAATGGTGCATATGTACAGTCGGAAGTCAGAAGTTTACACATACTAAGGTTGGAGTCATTACTCATTTTTCAACCACTCCACAAACTTCTTGTTAACAAACTATAGTTTTGCCAAGTCGGTTATGACATCTACTTTGTGCAATACACAAGTAATTTTTTCAACAATTGTTTACAGACAGATTATTTCACTTATAACTCACTGCATCACAATTCCAGTGGGACAGAAGCTTACAAACATTCATTGTCTGTGCCTCAAAAACAGAACTGTTTAGCCATAATGAACTGTTTGGTCATAATCGTTATGTTTGGAGGAAAGAAGGGGAGGCTTGCAAGCCGAAGAACACCATCCCAGCCATGAAGTATGGCGGGGGCAGCATCATGTTGTGGGGGTGCTTTGCTGCAGGAGGGACTGGTGCACTTCTCAAAATAGATGGCATCATGAAGGAGGACAATTATGTGGATATATTGAAGCAACATCTCAAGACATCAGTCAGGAAGTTAAAGCTTGGTCGCAAATGGGTCTTCCAAATTGACAATGACCCCACGCATACTTCCAAAGTTGTGGCAAAATGGCTTAAGGACAACAGAGTCAAGGTATTGGAGTGGCCATCACAAATCCCTGACCTCAATCCTATGAAAATTTGTGGGCAGAACTGAAAAAGCATTTGCAAGCAAGGAGGCCTACAAGCCTGACTCAATTACACCAGGTCCGTCAGGAGGAATGGGCCAAAATTCACCCAACTTATTGTGGGAAGTTTGTGGAAGGCTACCTCAAACATTTGACCCAAGTTAAACAATTTAAAAGCAATAATGCCAAATACTAATTGAGTGTATGTAAACTTCTGACCCACTGGGAATGTGATGAAAGAAATAAAAACTGAAATAAATAATTATTCTGACATTTCACATTCTTAAAATGAAGTGGTGATCCTAACTGACCTGAGACAGGGAATTTTTACTCTGATTAAATGTCAGGAATTGTGAAAAACGAAGTTTAAATGTACTTGGCTAAAGTACATGTAAACTTCCGACTTCAACTGTAGAAGTTTGTGATGGTCTTAGGTACCAAGCCACATTTATTCAGCCCCTTGAGGTTGAAGAGGCGCTGTGGTGCCTTTTTCAACACTCTGTCTGTTTGAAGGGACCATTTCAGGTCATCAATTATGTGCATGGCGAGGAACTTGAAGCTTCTGACCCTCTCCATACTACTTAGTTTTGTTAACATTTTTGGGGAGGTAATTTTCCTGACACCACTCTGCCAAGGCACTCACCTCCTCCCTGTACGCTGTCTCGTCATTTTTGGTAATCAGGCCTAGCACTGTTGTGCCGTCAAAGGCAGTGTTTTTTTGTATTCATTCCAAAATAACCCGTTCTATAACCCATTCTATAACCCATTCTAGAACCCATTCTATAACCCATTCTATAACCCATTCTAGAACCCATTCTAGAACCCATTCTATAAACCATTCTATAACCCATTCTATAACCCATTCTATAACCCATTCTATAACCCATTCTAGAACCCATTCTATAAACCATTCTATAACCCATTCTAGAACCCATTCTATAAACCATTCTATAAACCATTCTATAACCCATTCTATAACCCAATCTATAACCCATTCTATAACCCATTCTATAACCCATTCTATAACCCATTCTATAACCCATTCTATAACCCATTCTATAACCCATTCTATAAACCATTCTATAACCCATACTATAAACCATTCTATAACCCATTCTATAACCCAATCTATAACCCATTCTATAAACCATTCTAGAACCCATTCTATAACCCATTCTATAACCCAATCTATAACCCATTCTATAAACCATTCCATAACCCATTCTATAAACCATTCTATAAACCATTCTACAACCCATTCTATAATCCATTCTATAACCCAATCTATAACCCATTCTATAACCCATTCTATGACCAATTCTATAACCCATTCTATAACCAATCTATAACCCATTCTATGACCAATTCTATAACCCATTCTATAACCAATCTATAACCCATTCTATGACCAATTCTATAACCCAATCTATAACCCAATCTATAACCCAATCTATAACCCGTTCTATAACCCATTCTATAACCCATTCTATAACCTATTCTAGAACCCAATCTACAACCCATTCTATAACCCATTCTATAACCCAATCTATAACCCAATCTATAACCCATTCTATAACCCATTCTATAACCCATTCTATAACCCATTCTATAACCCATTCTATAACCCATTCTACAACCCATTCTATAAACCATTCTATAACCCATTCTATAACCCAATCTATAACCCATTCTATAAACCATTCTAGAACCCATTCTATAACCCATTCTATAACCCAATCTATAACCCATTCTATAAACCATTCCATAACCCATTCTATAAACCATTCTACAACCCATTCTATAACCCATTCTATAACCCAATCTATAACCCATTCTATAACCCATTCTATGACCAATTCTATAACCCATTCTATAACCATTCTATAACCCATTCTATGACCAATTCTATAACCCAATCTATAATCCAATCTATAACCCAATCTATAACCCATTCTATAACCCATTCTATAACCCATTCTATAACCCATTCTATGACCAATTCTATAACCCAATCTATAACCAATCTATAACCCATTCTATGACCAATTCTATAACCCAATCTATAACCCAATCTATAACACAATCTATAACCCATTCTATAACCCATTCTATAACCCATTCTATAACCCATTCTATAACCCAATCTATAACCCATTCTATAACCCGTTCTATAACCCATTCTATAACCCATTCTATAAACCATTCTATAACCCATTCTATAACCCATTCTATAAACCATTCTATAACCCGTTCTATAACCCATTCTATAACCCATTCTATAACCCGTTCTATAACCCATTCTATAACCCATTCTATAACCCATTCTATAACCTATTCTAGAACCCATTCTATAAACCATTCTATAACCCATTCTATAACCCATTCTATAACCCATTCTATAACCCATTCTATAACCCATTCTATAACCCATTCTATAACCCATTCTATAACCCAATCTACAACCCATTCTATAACCCATTCTATAACCCAATCTATAACCCAATCTATAACCCATTCTATAACCCATTCTATAACCCATTCTATAACCCATTCTATAACCCATTCTATAACCCAATCTATAAGCTATTCTATAACCCATTCTATAACCCATTCTAGAACCCATTCTATAACCCATTCTATAACCCATTCTATAACCCATTCTAGAACCCATTCTATAACCCATTCTAGAACCCATTCTATAACCCAATCTATAAGCCATTCTATAACCCATTCTATAACCCATTCTAGAACCCATTCTATAACCCATTCTATAACCCATTCTATAACCCATTCTAGAACCCATTCTATAACCCATTCTAGAACCCATTCTATAACCCAATCTATAACCAATTCTATAACCCATTCTATAACCCATTCTAGAACCTATTCTATAACCTATTCTATAACCCATTCTAGAACCCATTCTAGAACCCATTCCCCACTCTATAACCCATTCTATAACCCAATCTATAACCCATTCTATAACCCATTCTATAACCCATTCTATAACCCAATCTATAACCCATTCTAGAACCTGTTCTATAACATGTACTAGAACCCATTCTAGAACCCATTCTAGATCCCTTTCTATACCTGTTCTATAACCCATTCTATAACCCATTCTATAACCCAATCTATAACCCATTGTATAACCCATTCTATAACCCGTTGTATAACCCATTCTATAACCCATTCTAGAACCCATTCTATAACCCAATCTATAACCCATTCTATAACCTGTTCTATAACCCAATCTATAACCCATTCTATAACCCATTCTATAACCCATTCTATAAACCATTCTAGAACCTGTTCTATAACCCATTCTATAACCCATTCTATAACCCATTCTATAACCCATTCTATAACCCATTCTATAACCCATTCTATAAACCATTCTAGAACCTGTTCTATAACCCATTCTATAACCCATTCTATAACCCGTTCTGTAAACCATTCTAGAACCTGTTCTATAACCCATTCTATAACCCATTCTAGAACCCATTCTATAACCCGTTATAGAACCCATTCTAGAACCCATTCTAGAACCCATTCTATAACCTGTTCTATTCACATCCTCCTGAGTGAAGTGTACACACCACATTCAGGTGTAACATCAAGAAAGCACAACAACATTAGCATAAAGGAAAATCCACATTTCGTCAAATGCCAATCTAATTAAACAGGTTTTCATGTCCTGCCTTTCTCTGTATAAATGGGTCTTATGCATCTTTTACAAGGTGCATGTGCAGTAAAAGACAAATTTAGTCAACACAGCTTTCCTAGGGGACTATTAGAGCTGGGTGCCTAATACAACATACCAATAAAGACAGCAGGAAGGAAGCCAGGTAGAACACAAGCAAGGGGAGCGCCAACCACACACAAGACGCTTGGGAGGGACAGCGTCTTGGTAAGGCCAGCGCCGTGGTAGGGCCAGCGCCTTGGGAGGGCCAGCGCCTTGGGAGGGCCAGCGCCTTGGGAGGGCCAGTGCCTTGAGAGGGCAGCACCATAGGAGGGCCAGCGCCTTAGGAGTGCCAGCACCATAGGAGGGCCAGCATCATAGGAGGGCCAGCGCCTTAGGAGGGCCAGCACCATAGGAAGGCCAGCGCTTTAGGAGGGCCAGCACCATAGGAAGGGCAGCGCCTTAGAAGGGCCAGCGCCTTAGGAGGGCCAGCACCATAGGAAGGCCAGCGACTTAGGAGGGCCAACACCATAGGAAGGGCAGCGCCTTGAGAGGGCCAGCACCATAGGAAGGCCAGCGCCTTAGGAGTGCCAACGCCTTAGGAGGTTCAGCACCATAGGAAGGGCAGCGCCTTAGGAGGGCCAGCACCATAGGAAGGCCAGCGCCTTGGGAGGGCCAGCGCCTTGGGAGGGCCAGCGCCTTGGGAGGGCCAGCACCTTAGGAGGGCCAGCGCCTTAGGAGGTCCAGCGCCTTGAGAGGGCCAGCGCCTTGGGAGGGCCAGTGCCTTGGGAGAGCCAGCGCCTTAGGAGGGCCAGCGCCTTAGGAGGTTCAGCACCATAGGAAGGGCAGCGCCTTAGGAGGGCCAGCACCATAGGAAGGCCAGCGCCTTGGGAGGGCCAGCGCCTTGGGAGGGCCAGCGCCTTGGGAGGGCCAGCACCTTAGGAGGGCCAGCGCCTTAGGAGGTCCAGCGCCTTGAGAGGGCCAGCGCCTTGGGAGGGCCAGCGCCTTGGGAGAGCCAGCGCCTTAGGAGGGCCAGCGCCTTGAGAGGGCCAGCACCACAGGAGGGCTAGCGCCTTGGGAGGGCCAGCACCATAGGAAGGGCAGCGCCTTAGAAGGGCCAGCGCCTTAGGAGGGCCAGCACCATAGGAAGGCCAGCGCCTTAGGAGGGCCAGCACCATAGGAAGGGCAGCGTCTTGAGAGGGCCAGCACCATAGGAGGGCCAGCACCATAGGAGGGCCAGCGCCTTAGGAGGGCCAGCACCATAGGAAGGCCAGCGCCTTAGGAGGGCCAGCGCCTTGAGAGGGCCAGCGCCTTGGGAGGGCCAGCGCCTTAGGAGGGCCAGCGCCTTGGGGGGGCCAGCACCATGGGAGGGTCAGCGCCTTAGGAGGTCCAGCGCCTTGAGAGGGCCAGCGCCTTGGGAGGGCCAGCGCCTTAGGAGGGCCAGCGCCTTGGGGGGGCCAGCACCATGGGAGGGTCAGCGCCTTAGGAGGGCCAGCGCCGTGAGAAGGTCAGCGCCTTGGGATGGCCAGCACCTTAGGAGGGCCAGCGCCTTAGGAGGGCCAGCGCCTTGGGAGAGCCAGCGCCTTAGGAGGGCCAGCGCCTTGAGAGGGCCAGCACCATAGGAGGGCTAGCGCCTTAGGAGGGCCAGCACCATAGGAGGGCCAGCACCTTAAGAGGGCCAGCACCCATAGGAAGGCCAGCGCCTTATGAGGGGCAGCACCATAGGAAGGGCAGCGCTTTAGGAGGGCCAGCGCCATGGGAAGGCCAGCGCCTTGGGAGGGCCAGCACCTTGAGAGGGCCAGCACCATAGGAGGGCCAGCGCATTAGGAGGGCCAGCACCATAGAAAGGCCAGCGCCTTGGAAACTGTGTAAAATGTAGCAAGTGTGTCCCTCCTAATCTCCCCATTTATGTTTTCTTCAAACCCTCCAACGAATGAGAAGCTTGACCATGTTTGACTCTTAAAAAATGCTTCAGGTCAATCCCATTGAACTTCAAGAGGAGAGTTTTATCTTGAGCTTCTAGTCTCTGGAGTGTATATGACTGGGAGGTCATCCAGTAGACTTCAAATAATGCCCCTTCTTAGGTTTCTTTTACTTTGTATTCCTGTACTCCGTGCTTTCTCACATGTCGTCGTATCTCCCTGCTCTCTCAGGCTACATTATGTTTGCTTCTCTATTTCTCTTCACATCTGTCTTTGCCTCTCATCTGACAGACCCATGCCAGGCAGCCGAGGCAGGCCTTTGAGGACCACCAAGGACCATAGAAGCAAATGGACAACTCTTTTTATTTTCTAGTCCTCTTTTGCCAACTCATCATTGTGAATAAGAATGTGTTCATAATTCACCTGCATGGTAAAATAAAGGTGAAATAAATACAATAAAAAATAAAAAAAACTATCTCTCCTCTCTCAATATGACCACATTCCTAATCAATTGTATTACATTTCCCTCCGTAATTAAAAAACGCAGCATATCGTTCTTAGACATGGCTTCTCATTCTTCCATTTCGTATTTTACCGTTGAAGAGTATTTATCTAAACAAAGCACTCTCTTCTCAGGGTGCATTCTGTGGCCACAAGCTATTTTCCACATGAGCAACCGTGAAGTCATATTGACACTGAACATATGGTAGGGCATGCTCGGAGATAGACGCTCGAAGACTCCCAACTTTTCACTTGTCTTAATGAATAATACCATGGTGGATTATGTTTACTTCTGTTTTCAGTTGTATTGCACACATCTCAACATACTGAAAAACAGTGAGCATCACAGCTGGTGAAGCCCACTTATATTTTACAGTATTAAGCTACAGTATCCATGTTGTATCCACGCAACATGTTCCTCTATAATTGAGAAACATCTGCCCTGGACTGCCTCAGCATACTATTGTACATTCAACCTTTCCTCAGATCATTCGATAAAAATAAGTGACAGACTAGGTGATGAAAATAACGAACGCTCATACATAGAAACTCCAAGACAGACCGTGAACATCCACCTCAGACAGATGGAAGATATGTGTATCCGATAGGTCCAGATTTCACCCGACCTCGGAGAAGGAGAACAGAGAGAGTAGGGGAGAGAGGGAGAGGGGGGGGGGGGAGCAGAGAAAGTAGAGGATAAAGGGAGAGGGGGGGGGCAGAGAGAGTAGGGATAAATGGAGAGAGGGGGGGGGCAGAGAGAGGGAGCAGGGGAGAGAGGGAGGGAGAGAGGGGAGAGAGAGATAGCAGGGGAGAGAGGGAGAGGGAGGGGGCAAAGAGAGAGCAGGGGAGAGAGGGAGAGAGGGAGGGGGCAGAGAGAGAGAGCAGGGGAGAGAGGGAGAGAGGGAGGGGGCAGAGAGAGAGGGAGCAGGGGAGAGAGGGAGGGAGGGGGAGAGAGGAGAGGGCAGAGAGAGGGAGCAGGGGAGAGAGGGAGAGGGGGAGGGGGCAGAGAGAGAGAGCAGGGGAGAGAGGGAGAAAGGGAGGGGACAGAGAGAGGGAGCAGGGGAGAGAGGGAGGGGAGAGAGGAGAGGGCAGAGAGAGAAGCAGGGGAGAGAGGGAGAGGGGGAGGGGGCAGAGAGAGAGAGCAGGGGAGAGAGGGAGAAAGGGAGGGGACAGAGAGAGGGAGCAGGGGAGAGAGGGAGGGGAGAGAGGAGAGGGCAGAGAGAGTAGGGGAGAGAGGGAGGGGGGGGGAGCAGAGAAAGTAGAGGATAAAGGGAGAGGGGGGGGCAGAGAGAGTAGGAGAGAGAGGGAGCAGGGGAGAGAGGGAGGGGAGAGAGGAGAGGGCAGAGAGAGTAGGGGAGCGAGGGAGAGGGGGGGGGAGCAGAGAAAGTAGAGGATAAAGGGAGAGGGGGGGACAGAGAGAGAGGGAGCAGGGGAGAGAGGGAGGGGAGAAAGGAGAGGGCAGAGAGAGGGAGCAGGGGAGAGAGGGAGGGGGAGAGAGGAGAGGGCAGAGAGAGATAGCAGGGGAGAGAGGGACGGGGCAGAGAGAGAGAGCAGGGGAGAGAGGGAGAGGGGGAGGGGGCAGAGAGAGAGGGAGCAGGGGAGAGAGGGAGGGGGAGAGAGGAGAGGGCAGAGAGAGGGAGCAGGGGAGAGAGGGAGGGGGAGAGAGGAGAGGGCAGAGAGATATAGCAGGGGAGAGAGGGAGAGGGGGCAGAGAGAGAGACCAGGGGAGAGAGGGGGAGGGGGAGGGGCAGAGAGAGAGAGCAGGGGAGAGAGGGAGAAAGGGAGGGGGCAGAGAGAGAGGGAGGGGGAGAGAGGAGAGGGCAGATTGAGATAGCAGGGGAGAGAGGGAGAGGGGGCAGAGAGAGAGACCAGGGGAGAGAGGGAGAGAGAGAGTGAGCAGAGAGAGGGAGCAGGGGAGAGAGGGGGCGCGGGTAGAGAGGGAGGGTGCAGATAGAGAGCAGGGGAGAGATTGAGAGAGGGAGGGGGCAGAGAGAGAGAGCAGGGGAGAGAGTGAGAGAGGGAGGGGGCAGAGAGAGAGGGAGCAGGGGAGAGAGGGAGCTGGAGAGAGGAGAGGGCAGAGAGAGGGAGCAGGGGAGAGAAGAGAGGGCAGAGAGAGAAGCAGGGGAGAGAGGGAGAGGGGGAGGGGGCAGAGAGAGAGAGCAGGGGAGTGAGGGAGAAAGGGAGGGGGGAGAGAGAGAGGGAGCAGGGGAGAGTGGGGGCGGGGGGAGAGAGGGAGGGTGCAGATAGAGAGCAGTGGAGAGAGGGAGGGGGCAGAGAGAGAGAGCAGGGGAGAGAGGGAGAGAGGGAGGGGGCAGAGAGAGAGAGCAGGGGTGAGAGGGAGAAAGGGAGGGGGCAGAGAGAGAGGGAGGGGGAGAGAGGAGAGGGCAGATTGAGATAGCAGGGGAGAGAGGGAGGGGGAGAGAGGAGAGGGCAGAGAGAGATAGCAGGGGAGAGAGGGAGAGGGGGCAGAGAGAGAGAGCAGGGGAGAGAGGGAGAGAGGGAGTGGGCAGAGAGAGAGGGAGGGGGAGAGAGGAGAGGGCAGAGAGAGAGGGAGCAGGGGAGAGAGGGTGGGGGAGAGAGGAGAGGGCAGAGAGAGGGAGCAGGGGAGAGAGGGAGAAAGGGAAGGGGGCAGAGAGAGAGGGGGCAGGGGAGAGAGGGGGCAGGGGGAGAGAGGGAGGGTGCAGATAGAGAGCAGGGGAGAGAGGGGGCAGGGGGAGAGAGGGAGGGTGCAGATAGAGAGCAGGGGAGAGAGGGGGCAGGGGGAGAGAGGGAGGGTGCAGATAGAGAGCAGGGGAGAGAGGGGGCAGGGGGAGAGAGGGAGGGTGCAGATAGAGAGCAGGGGAGAGAGGGGGCAGGGGGAGAGAGGGAGGGTGCAGATAGAGAGCAGGGGAGAGCGGGAGAGGGAGATCTAGAGAGCAAGAGGGAGAGAGACAGAGCCCTGAGGCAGTGAGTTGCAGCATGTGGAGGGTGGAAGAGGCTGGGTATAATGACGCGGGGGCCCAGTCTCCATGACCAGAGCTCTCCATGGTGACCCTACAGCCAGAGATAGAGATGGAGGGTCAGGGTGAAAGTGAAATGAGCAGAGAGAGCAATGGGAAAAAAGATGAAGAGGTATAATGAGGGTCCGTCTCTCTCCAACAACATGATGAAGAGGCAAATTAAGGATCAGAGGAAGAGGCACACTGGGCTGGAGAGAAAGAGGAAGAGCAAATTGGAAAGCCCAAGAAGGCAGTAGCTTTGTTTGTGTGTATTGAATGTATTATGTTGTACTCTGTCTATGTATGTGTGTGTGTGTGTGTGTGTGTGTGGTGTGTGTGTGTGTGTGTGTGTGTGTGTGTATGTGTGTGTGTGTGTGTGTGTGTGTGTATGTGTGTGTGTGTGTGTGTGTGTGTGTGTGTGTGTGTGTGTGTGTGTGTGTGTGTGTGTGTGTGTGTGTGTGTGTGTGTGTGTGTGTGTGTCTGTGGGTGTGTGGGTGTGGGTGCGGGTGTGTGGGTGCGGGTGCGGGTGTGGGTGTGGGTGCGGGTGTGTGGGTTTGGGTGCGGGTGTGTCTGTTGGTGCGTGACTGATGTCTGTCAGTATGTAAATGCCTGTTTTTCTCTCTGCATGTAATTGTCTGTTTGTGTGATGTACAGCATAGTTGAAGCCGGTAAGAATGAATATTCACCATGTCACGTAAATACACATTATGTTTAGTTCAGTTCAGTAATCATTTGACCTTTTAATTAAAAAGAAGCACACACAACACTTTAAAAGACATAAATGTGCATTATTTAAATAAGGGAGGATAACACACACAAAGTCTGGGACTTATTTCCATTGTGGTCCTCTTGAGAGAAGATGGCTGGGCAAGATCCCACATGGTTTCAGACTGTATGACAGAGAGATCATTTAACATAAAAACGCATTTTCATCATTTATCAACACATTTTCATCATTGCAGTTACATCGTAGGGGTCATTCATATGGGCACAGAAGACATCAAACACTTTTTTACTATATATTTTTAAAGCTGCCCAGAGGGGACATTGTTTTTCAAAGGATGTACCCTCTATCTTTCCAGTCAGCACAGCCTTAGACGACCAAGTCAACACAATCTCAAACGACCCAGTCAACACAACCTCAGACGACCCAGTCAACACAACCTCAGACGACCCAGTCAACACAACCTCAGACGACCCAGTCAACACAATCTCAAACGACCCAGTCAACACAACCTCAGACGACCCAGTCAACACAACCTCAGACGACCCAGTCAACACAATCTCAAATGACCCAGTCAACACAACCTCAGACGACCCAGTCAACACAACCTCAGACGACCCAGTCAACACAACCTCAGACGACCCAGTCAACACAATCTCAAACGACCCAGTCAACACAACCTCAGACGACCCAGTCAACACAACCTCAGACGACCCAGTCAACACAATCTCAAATGACCCAGTCAACACAACCTCAGACGACCCAGTCAACACAATCTCAAATGACCCAGTCAACACAACCTCAGACGACCCAGTCAACACAATCTCAAATGACCCAGTCAACACAACCTCAGACGACCCAGTCAACACAATCTCAAATGACCCAGTCAACACAACCTCAGACGACCCAGTCAACACAACCTCAGACGACCCAGTCAACACAATCTCAAATGACCCAGACAACACAACCTCAGACGACCCAGTCAACACAATCTCAAACGACCCAGTCAACACAACCTCAGACGACCTAATCAACACAATCTCAAACGACCCAGTTAACACAATCTCAGACGACCCAGTCAACACAACCTCAGACGACCCAGTCAACACAACCTCAGACGACCCAGTCAACACAACCTCGGACGACCCAGTCAACACAACCTCAGACGACCCAGTCAACACAATCTCAGACGACCCAGTCAACACAACCTCGGACGAACCAGTCAACACAACCTCAGACGACCCAGTCAACACAACCTCAGACGACCCAGTCAACACAATCTCAGACGACCCAGTCAACACAACCTCAGACGACCCAGTCAACACAACCTCAGACGACCCAGTCAACACAACCTCAGACGACCCAGTCAACACAACCTCGGACGACCCAGTCAACATCTAGACTGATAGCCTCTTTGACAGTAACCACAATACAACAAACCCTGCCCCCAGCCCTGAACAGGAATATTTAAAATCTAAATATTTACATATTTCTAAGGTGACGGAGCAGTCAAAAGTAAACATATGTTCGCTAATTAAAACTCGCCTCCCCGACTGCTGTCAGAAAAGGCAAAGCACAGTGTTCACAGGAAAAACAAGACATTATAAACAACAACTTGTGATTAGATTCAGTGACCGCCAAGCTAATGATGTTCATGAGATAGGCATTAAAGATGACTTGTCTTTCAAAAAGGTGTTCGGAAGGGGTTGGATGGAGGAGAGAGGCAGATGGGGCTGAATGTGAGCCAAACACTCTCTTAAACCTAGATGGAAATATCAGTTGTCTTGTCATCTCTAGGTCGTTGTCCCAATGTCAAAACAAGACAATATATTAGCAAATAAATGTCTAAAACATACAGTATGTGTCACTACTCCCACAGAAGGTGGCTCCCCTGCCTGTCAGGGCGGCGCTCGGTGGTCGTGGTTGCCGGTCTACCAGCCCCCACCGATCCCGTTTTCCTTTTCTGTTAGTTTAGTCTTATTAGTTATTATTATTATTATTATTATTATTATTATTATTATTATTAGTTGCACCTGTTCCTTTTGTGTTTCTTGATTCTTTATTTTAATTTTATTTTTTATTCTTGATTGTTTTCTTTTAAAAGCCTGTTAGGCCCGCTTAGGTTTGTGCGGGATTATTTGTGTTCACTGTCGATTGTGGATGTGGTTTTGTTCTCTGGATCGTTTGCCCTGTGTTTGCCCTGTGTTTGCCCTGTGTTTGGTCAGTGTGTCTGCGCCCTGCGTTTGGCGTGACCGTTTTCTCCGGAGAATTACATTTTACAAGTCATTGAACCCTCTGCTCTCTGCGCCTGACTCCTACCTTCCACTCCTAGTAACTCGTGACAGTATACATCATTTCAATGTATCTAATACTGTACATGTGTGAACATACAAGTGTATTCCACTTTAATTTATCTCAGACATTTCTAAAACATACAATGTACTTCACATCACTTCAATTTATTTAAGAAATGTCTAAAACATACAATGTACTTCACATCACTTCAATTTATTTATAAAATGTGTAAAATATCCTAAAAACAGATCATTTAGTTTAAAGTGAAAGGTTTACCTGACCTTGATAAGAGATTCCATTACATTGCAGTCTGTATTTATCCTAACTCTGGTCCATTCATTTATATTGGGCTTTTTCCTACAGTAACACCGGACATTACTACAGCATAGCTACAAGCTGGCCCAGAAGGTAAATCATCAGTTCTCTCTACTGCCTTCCCTACCATGGTGGACAGATATTGATGACTGTGCAATATCAATTGGTGTAATTAATGCCTAGGTTGTTTAGATAGGGATCCAGGTCATTTATCACAACTGGGCATTCCTTCGCTTATTCACACCCCATTGAGTATTTGATGCAGCCTGGCTGAGCAGAATCTTAACTGCGCCCCACCACCAAACCGAACACACACACAGGCACACACACACACAATTCATGCTAGGAAACTCAGTGACATGATGAAAAAGTCGAGCAGTTTGGCTGTTAGACGCCATGCCTCCATGTTGATACCTCGGCGTACCACTTGCTAGCCCTGCGTCCACCTATCGCCTCTTTACACACAGTTTAGTTGTGTAGACACAGTGTGCACACAGATGGGAGCACAAATACACACACACACACACACACACACACACACACACACACACACACACATACTCTCTCATTTACACACTTTCTCTCACAAAAAGACACACACTGTCTCTATCTCTCTCATGCACACAAGTGTCTAGGCAGCTTCTGCTGGGTAAGTTAGTGGTAGCAGAGGGGGTCCGTCACACACTCCACAGGACTCAGAGGAGATTACAGAACTCCTGAGGAAGTGTCTCTCTCTAGTCTGGAGACAGGCCGAGGGGGGTGGAAAGGGATTTAGCTGCAAGGCCAACAGCAAACACTCACCACACATCTCACTAAAGAAATTATTATTGAATGTGACCGAATTCTCCTGTATTAAAAACAGTCAAATTGTATCACTGACATTTCACATTTCACAAAATAGACAGAAAATACGTTCCGGACTATTCACTGTACAGTGGATGTGAGGTTAACAGTCCAGGCCTATACATGCCAATTGAACCATGTCTGAAAGATCAACACATCACCTCCCCCCAACAACAACAAACGTACATTTGGCTTTTCCCCAGGAGTCTTATGAAAGGTAATGCAGGGAATTTTTTAAATAAATATTTAAGACTTTTGAAAGCTCACGCTAGAGAAGTCTGTCTTTTAGGGGAAGGATGACGAGGGGGTGGAAGTGGTGGAGGAGGAGGAGGGATGAGGGGACTACTCAGTCCCTCCACTAATTGAAAACATACATATCAGAGAGGAAGAGAGACAGAACAGTAGGGGAAGCATGGAAGAGGCGACGCACAGGCAATACCATTGGAACGCTCATTCTAACCACTGCGTTTAACTGGTCAGGCCAGAAACCAGAATTACAGCAGGGGGAATAATGGGGGGAGAGAGGGGCAGAGAAAGAGAGAGAAGAAAACTGAGATATACAGGGGGAAAAAAGAGAGAAAGAATGAGAAAGAACCATGGTTAAAAGAAACTACATAAGAAGATCTAGAATGAGACGAAATAAACGAGAGAATTAGAGGGAGAAAGAGAGAAAGAGAAAGTGGGAGGGGGAGGGGGAGAGGGAGGGGGAGAGGGAGAGGGAGGGGGGAGAGGGAGGGGGAGGGGAAGAGAGAAAGAAAGAGGTGGGGGGAGAGAGAGAGAGAGAGAGAGAGAGAGAGAGAGAGAGAGAGAAAGAGAAAGAGAAAGATAGAGTAAAATGAGTAAATAGAGTAAAAGTAACCACAGGAAATATAGATACAGTGAGGCAAACAGAAAGTGAGATGAATGCATATGTTTGTGTGAAGCCAGGACATAGTGTTCCCCATAGTGTGTGTGCAACCATGTGTTTCTGAATGTGTGTGGGTGGCAAATTGTGTTTGTTCAAACATAATCCATATGAGACCATCTTTGTTTACATCTTCAGACCGAGGAAAGCTTTCAGCTCGCCAGGACAAGACCATGTATTCAGGGAGCTAAAATGATTGGAAAACTACAATGTGTAAGGGATTTATAAGTCGCTCCGTGAATGTAAACCACAGAGTGATAGGGATTTATAAGTCGCTATGAATGTATAACAGAGAGTGGGAGGGATTTATAAGTCGCTATGAATGTATAACACAGAGTGGGAGGGATTTATAAGTCGCTATGAATGTATAACACAGAGTGGGAGGGATTTATAAGTCGCTATGAATGTATAACACAGAGTGGGAGGGATTTATAAGTCGCTATGAATGTATAACACAGAGTGGTAGGGATTTATAAGTAGCTATGAATGAAAACCACCGAGTGGGAGGATTTATAAGTCGCTATGAATGTTTTTTTACTTTTATTTAAGCGTTATTTGACGAGACAAGTCAGTTAAGACCAATGACGGCCTACCCAGGCCAAACCCTAACTCGGACGACACTGGGCCAATTGTGTGCCGCCCTATGGGACTCCCAATCATGGAAGCCTGGAGTCGAACCAGCAGTTGAAACAGGGTCTGTAGTGACGCCTCTAGCACTGAGATGCAGTGCCTTAGACCGTTGTGACACTCTGGAGCTATGAATGTAAACCACAGAGTGGGAGGGATTTATAAGTCACTCTCATTCTCTCTGTCTGATAACTCACGGGAGTCATTGCTCAACAATAAGTTTCGTTATGATATGCTGTCCTAACACAATTTTTTTTTTTTACGAAGTTGATATCGTCCACTGAACCCCCTTTCATCCTCAAAAGGATCATGGTTAATCTTACCAAAGACTATAAACCTGTAGCTAATATTGACATGTAATTGTTTCAAATTTGCACAGGAATTAGCTAGCTAACGTCAGCTAGCTAGTCAGAGAACAAGTCTCAAATCACAACACCTTTGATTTGTCACGTGTGCCGAATAAGTAAATGCTAACTTACATGCCCTTACTAACAATGCAGATAAAACATTTTGAAATAAGAATAAGAAATAACATTAACAAATAATTAAAGAGCAGCAGTAAAATAACAATAGCGACGCCAAATACAGGGGGTTCCGATACCGGTTAGTCGAGGTATTTGAGGTAATATGTACATGAAGGTAGAGTTGTTAAAGTGACAATGCTTAGATGATAATAACAGAGAGTAGCAGCATTGTAAAAGTGGGGGCAATGCAAATAGTCTGGGTAATGCAAATAGTCTGGGTAGCCATTTGATTAGCTGTTCAGGAGCCTTATGGCTTGGGGGTAGAAGCTGTTTTAGAAGCCTCTTGGACCTAGACTTGGGGCTCCGGTACCGCTTGCCATGCGATAGCAGAGAGAGCAGTCTATGACTAGGGTGGCTGGAGTCTTTGACAATTTTTAGGGCCTTCCTCTGACACTGCCTGGTATAGAGGTCCTGGATGGCAGGAAGCTTGGCCTCAGTGATGTACTGGGCCGTACGTACTACCCTCTGTAGTGCCTTACGGTCGGAGGCTGAGCAGTTGCCATACCAGGCGGTGATGCAACCAGTCAGGAGGCTCTCGATGGTGCAGCTTTAGAATGTTTTGATTATCTGAGTACACATGCCAAAACTTGTCAGTCTCCTAAGTGGAATAGGTTTGCCGATGAGGAATAAAAAATTAATATATGCATAATGACCCATAACTCCACCTATACAACAACATGTGCAGAAAGCTTAATGTGTATGTGTTCATCTACAAAGCCCTTTAGAGTAAACTCCCTCTTTCCCTCTGTAGTCTGGTCTCCTTCACCACCAGTAGTTACCATACCCGGTCTGCTAGGTGGTTGCTACTTAAAGTCCCCAGGACATTTACAGTATTAGGCAAGACTGTCACCTCTTCTTGTGCACCAGAGGCATGGAATAGTCTACAATCCATGCTTCATCTAGACATGTTAGTGCCACTGAATGGATCACAAATATTGATGGGAGACTCTGTTACAGAGTAGTGTTAATGCTTGTTTTAGTCTGGATCATGTTGTTGTATTGTATTGTTGTGTGTTTTAATTCTGTAATGTATTGATTGTTGCTGCCTTATTGGTCAGGTCTCCCTTGACAAAGAGACTCTGGGTCTCAATGGGCTTTTCCTGGTTAAATAAAATAAATAAAAAACTTAAACAGGCCCAGGCCTAGGATTATACATCCTTTAAACAGTCCTAGGATTATACATCCTTTAAACAGGCCTAGGATTATACATCCTTTAAACAGGCCTAGGATTATACATCCTTTAAACAGGCCTAGGATTATACATCCTTTAAACAGTCCTAGGATTATACATCCTTTAAACAGGCCTAGGATTATACATCCTTTAAACAGGCCTAGGATTATACATCCTTTAAGCAGGCCTAGGATTATACATCCTTTAAACAGGCCTAGGATTATATATCCTTTAAACAGGCCTAGGATTATACATCCTTTAAACAGGCCTAGGATTATACATCCTTTAAACAGGCCTAGGATTATACATCCTTTAAACAGGCCTAGGATTATACATCCTTTAAGCAGGCCTAGGATTATACATCCTTTAAACAGGCCTAGGATTATACATCCTTTAAACAGGCCTAGGATTATACATCCTTTAAACAGGCCTAGGATTATACATCATTTAAACAGGCCTAGGATTATACATCCTTTAAACAGTCCTAGGATTATACATCCTTTAAACAGGCCTAGGATTATACATCCTTTAAACAGGCCTAGGATTATACATCCTTTAAACAGGCCTAGGATTATACATCCTTTAAACAGTCCTAGGATTATACATCCTTTAAACAGGCCTAGGATTATACATCCTTTAAACAGTCCTAGGATTATACATCCTTTAAACAGGCCTAGGATTATACATCCTTTAAACAGTCCTAGGATTATACATCCTTTAAACAGTCCTAGGATTATACATCCTTTAAACAGGCCTAGGATTATACATCCTTTAAACAGGCCTAGGATTATACATCCTTTAAACAGGGTTCATACGAGTCAAATTCAAGGACTTTTGGCAACTTTTTCATGCAGTTCATTGTAATGTTCAAGGACCTCAATGTTATACAATTGTAGACATAGGGCCTAATATAGAACCCCCCCCCAACAACAAATATATATATATAATTATGCAAAAAGTGGCAGAAGAGCAAACCATTATCACTTTAAGAATAATGTATTTTGTTTAGGCCTTTCCAATGTATTGATATTCCAAATATTACTACATTCTAAAATATACTACAATCATGTCGACGTTGCCTTACTGAAGAGAGTGGATGCATGCATAGTGTATGTTCTATGTCCTGTGTGGCTGACACAGGCAGTGGTAAAACCATGAATAGCAGCAGCATTTATCTCACCATCCGCTGTTTTTATAATGAGACAGTGACTAAAAAACAGGTTCCTTTTTTTAATGGAAGGATTTGCATGGAAAGTTGGAAAGTTGGAGCAATCATTAGATGCCGTCGTTCTCGTAATAACGACAAGCGGTTTTACCGCAACAGAGGTAGCGCAAACGCCCTTCAATTGAAGAGGCGGGAAACAAATGAATGTGGCCACATCTCTCACAAAAAACGGATAAACAATTATGAATCATAGATAATTATAAGGGAGCAGGAGAACTTATGAATTGGATACAATAATCACAAGGACTTTTCAAGCAGCAGATTGAGGAAATGTCTGATTTTCAAGGTAGGCCTATTCCTGTACTTGAATAGTTGAGTGGCCTACTTCAAGCCCCTTGTAATTGTTAAGAATGACAGGTCTAACATGGAAAACATGATTCATTTGGCATGCTATTTCATTACCAGATAATATTGTGAAGAAGCCCACAATTTTTGTTGTCATTTTTAGTTTTTTTTGTTATTGGGGACTGTCAAGACATGGTGGCATGTCTTGTTGGAAGGTAGTTTGGCCCCAGTGATGTACTGGGCCGTTCACACTAACCTCTGCAGTGCCTTGTGGTCGGAGGCCAAGCAGTTGCCATACAAGGCAGTGATGCAACCATGCTCTCAATGGTGCAACTGTATAATCTTTTGAGGATCGGAGGACCCCATGCCACGTCTTTTCAGTCTCCTGAGGGGGAATAGGTTTGTCATGCCCTCTTCACGACTGTCTTGGTGTGCTTGGACCATGTTATTTTGTTGGCGATGTGGTCGCCAAGGAACTTGAAGCTCTCAACCTCAAATCAAATCAAATTGTATTTGTCACATACACATGGTTAGCAGATGTTAATGTGAGTGTTGCGAAATGCTTGTGCTTCTAGTTCTGACAATGCAGTAATAACCAACGAGTAATCTAACCTAACAATTCCAAATCTACTACCTTATACACACAAGTGTAAAGGGATAAAGAATATGTACATAAAGATATATGAATGAGTGATGGTACAGAACGGCATAGGCAAGATGCAGTAGATGGTATCGAGTACAGTATATACATATGAGATGAGTAATGTAGGGTATGTAAACATTATATTAAGTGGCATTGTTTAATGCTCCACCACAGTCCTGTCGATGAGAATAGGGGTGTGCTCAGTCTTATTTTTCCTGTAGTCAACAATCATCTCCTTTGTCTTGATCATGTTGAGTGAGAGGTTGTTGTCCTGGCACCACAAGACCAGGTCTCTGACGACCTCCCTATAGGCTGTCTTGTCGTTGTCGGTGATCAGGCACTGTTGTGTCATCGGCAAACTTAATGATGGTGTTGGAGTCGTGCCTGGCCGTGCAGTCATGAGTGATTAGGGAGTACAGGAGGGGACTGAGCACGCACCCCTGAAGGGCCCCTGTGCTGGGGATCAGCTTGGCGGATGTGTTGTTACCTACCCTTATTCTTTACGTCATTTATCTTTGTTTCATAGTGAAGTCGCTTCTTTTAATTCACTTCAGTCACATGATTTCTCAATTTGCAGTATGTTTGCCAATCGGTTGTGCAGCCAGACTTATTTGCCATTTCTTTTGCCTGATCCCTATCAACCATACAATTTTTAAATTCCTCATCAACCCACGGGTATTTAACCGTTTTACAGTCATGTTCTTAATGGGTGCATGCTTATTAGTAACTGGGGTAAACAATTTCATAAATGTTTCAAGTGCAGTGTCTGTTTGCTCCTCATTACACACCACAGGCAAACAAATATTCTTTACAACAACAACATAGGAATCACTACAAAATGTATTGTATGAGGCCCAGCATTTGGAACTGTGGTTTTTCTGGATATGGCTAGTATATTGTGATCACTACATCTGATGGATCTGGATACTGATTTCAATCTCATTTCTGCAGCATTAGTAAAGATGTGATCAATACAAGTGGATGGTTTAGTTACTGTGCTGTTTGTAACTACCCTGGTAGGTTGACTGATAACCTGAACCAGGTGGCAGGCACTGATTACAGTTTGAAGATGTTTCTTAAGTGTGCAGCTTGTTAAAAGCCAGGCAATATTTAAATCACCCAGAAAATATACCTCTCTGTTGATATCACATACATTATCAAGCATTTCACACACGTTTTCCAGATACTGACTATTAGCAATTGGTGGTCGACAGCAGCTTCCTACAAGATGTGGCTTTAGGTGAGGCAGATAAACCTGTATCCATATTACTTCAATAGTATTTAACATGAGATCCTGTCACCACCAGAATGGGCTTTAGGTGAGGCAGATGAACCTGTATCCATACTACTTCAATAGTATTTAACATGAGATCCTGTCACCACCAGAATGGGCTTTAGGTGAGGCAGATGAACCTGTATCCATATTACTTCAATAGTATTTAACATGAGATCCTGTCACCACCAGAATGGGCTTTAGGTGAGGCAGATGAACCTGTATCCATATTACTTCAATAGTATTTAACATGAGATCCTGTCACCACCAGATTTGGCTTTAGGTGAGGCAGATAAACCTGTATCCATATTACTTCAATAGTATTTAACATGAGATCCTGTCACCACCAGAATGGGCTTTAGGTGAGGCAGATAAACCTGTATCCATATTACTTCAATAGTATTTAACATGAGATCCTGTCACCACCAGAATGGGCTTTAGGTGAGGCAGATAAACCTGTATCCATATTACTTCAATAGTATTTAACATGAGATCCTGTCACCACCAGAATGGGCTTTAGGTGAGGCAGATGAACCTGTATCCATATTACTTCAATAGTATTTAACATGAGATCCTGTCACCACCAGATTTGGCTTTAGGTGAGGCAGATGAACCTGTATCCATATTACTTCAATAGTATTTAACATGAGATCCTGTCACCACCAGAATGGGCTTTAGGTGAGGCAGATGAAGCAGCAGTCATATTAGTAAAACAGCATTTAACATGAGATCCTCTCTAAGCTTTACAGGAATGTGGTTCTGAATATAGACCACAATACTTCTCCCATTGGCATTTATGTATTTTTCGGTAGATGTTGTAACCATGTATTGCTGCCACTGTATCATCAAAAGGTATTTTCTAAGTGAGTTTCAGAGAGAGAGAGTCAGAATATGAATGGCATCTGTTACTAGCAAGTTGTTAATGTCATGACCCTTGTTTCTTAAGCTACATATGTTGACGTTGGCTATTTTGAGCACTTTTTCGGGATGCTTGCTTGATTTCATTGCATTACTGGGAAGCTTATAAGATGTAGATACAGCCCCTAGTTCGATTCCAGGCTGAATCACAACCGCCCGTGATTGGGAGTCCCATAGGGCGGCGCACAATTGGCCCAGAATCTTCCGGGCTAGGCCGTCATTGTAAGAATTTGTTTTTAACTGACTTGCCTACTTAAATCAAGGTTAAATTAAATAAAATAAAAAAATATTCTCATATTTATTTATGTTAGTGCATGGTGAGCTGCACACAGTGGACTTCCTACTACCGCCTCTGTGCTAACAACATAAAGCTGGTTCATTGGCACATGATTGCTGCTTACAATAGTTGTAGGATCAGCAGAGGCATTCAGAGGGACATACATTAGGTTACTTACATTGTGCCCCTGGTAAAATGTACATTTGCTGAAGCTTGATGACAACTCAGCGTCACAATGGTAGGGATTAACTGAGCTGGGCTTGGGTCATTGATAAGTCATTGTCTCAACGCAGCCTTATAAGGCTGTGAAAGGATCCAGGAAACCCGCGTTACAATGGTAGGGATTAACTGAGCTGGGCTTGGGTCATTGATAAGTCATTGTCTCAACGTAGCCTTATGAGGCTGTGAAAGGATCCAGGAACCCGCGTTACAATGGTAGGGATTACCTGAGCTGGGCTTGGGTCATTGATAAGTCATTGTCTCAACGTAGCCTTATGAGGCTGTGAAAGGATCCAGGAACCCAAATGATTTGGGTGGATCCCATCCTCCTCATAAAACATGTTTTGTTTAAAAAATGAATCAATATTGTCAACAAAAGTTTTACCCATTGAGCTGTAGTAATCACATAGCCAGTTGTAAAGAGAAGGAATCCTGCTAAAGCGTTCAATGCCACGATTCAGAGGTCACAGGGCCAGATATGATGGGTCTTTTTATTAGTGTCTAGCAGCGAGTCAATCAGCTCTTTAAAATCCAGTTTCAACTGTTCAGAGCTGCCCTTCATAATGTCATTAAAACCCACATGGACTACGATAGAATTGATTTCCATGTCATGACTTAATACATTCGGGAGCAGCTTAATAATGTCATTTACTCGAGCTCCAGGATAGGACATTGTTTTTGTACACTGAACGGTCACATTTCTTACCATGGAGCTGCCCAAAATCATGTCTGGCAAGAAGGACTAAGAAATCCGCCCACTCCCAAGCTTCACAGGATTTGGAGAACCCTATAAGGACGGACGAGAGGCAGGATAACTTGAGCCCGTTGCTCCTGGTGCCTAGTACCTGGTGCCTGGTGCAGGACTCCGACAGATGGAGGATCCCAGTTCGATTCAGAGCAGGGAGGGAAGGTTGCTGACGTCGACTTGGCTGTCATTCATAAAATTCCTTCCTGGATCAGATGATGATGTGCAAAAAACATCACGGTGTAACTAATCAGCTAGACACCAACAAGTATTATGCATAATTATTGAAGAACTACATTAATGACAGTATCAATTTTGGCTGTAATATCAAGGTAAGAGGTGTCTTTCAGTTAGAAGCATTCAACTTTGCAATCACATTAATTATTTTTGGATTCGTGTGCCCATGAAAACAGTTTTCACTCGGTAACATAAAGAGACATGAAATGTTACGTAGTTACACTGCATTTCTGAACTCTGTATACAAAAAAAACTGTCCTACAGATAGATCCAGGATTCTTACAGGGTTCAAGTTCAATGTCTAATTTAACTGATTAATGCTTAATCTACAATATAAGGACAACTTACACTGCCATAAATGCAAGGACAGAAAAGTTGTGTTTTATGTCACACGATTCTGGACAAATCCGTCAAGATACCAAACCATAATAAAGGGTTAAACATTTAAATCCACTTGTGAATTGTATTGAATATATCTATGATCCCGCTTCTATTTGAATGTAATGACATGGAACATTTTGCCAGATTATTATCAATGACATATCAACAGCTGTAACACGTTGTCCAGTGTTGGAAATCTTCACTGGTTCCCTAGTTTATAGAAAGACCCTAATTCACAAATGAGTTTTCATTATGTCTCTTCTGCCTTGATTAGTGCGCTTTGTTCTACAGTAGAGCTGACTACTCTGCAACATTATCATACTGGCCAAATCCCTCTGCAACATTATCATACTGGCCAAATCCCTCTGCAACATTATCACACTGGCCAAATCCCTCTGCAACATTATCACACTGGCCAAATCCCTCTGCAACATTATCATACTGGCCAAATCCCTCTGCAACATTATCACACTGGCCAAATCCCTCTGCAACATTATCATACTGGCCAAATCACTCTGCAACGTTATCAGATTGGCCAAATCCCTCTGCAACGTTATCAGATTGGCCAAATCACTCTGCAACGTTATCAGATTGGCCAAATCACTCTGCAACGTTATCAGATTGGCCAAATCAAAGTAGTGATCAGGGCACAGTGTGAGCTATAAGAGCTATAAGAGTCAGATACATGCTGATTTCTGAGAACAGTCCCATCATTTTGATGCCTTACAACTTCATCAACAAGCTGGCAGACTTGCTACTTTATGGCCATTCAAACAAACTGTCGCTACGCTGCTAGTTGGAGCAAGTTTGCTGAGCTGATCGAGCATGGTTTGCCACAGTAGCCAGGGCGCTATAGCAGGCTGCAAATGTACCGGCGGCATAGACTTCCATGTCCCCTTGTGTGGCCGTAATGCCCCCTAAAAATCCATGTCTTGCGGCCAAAGTGGCAGTTGGGGCCATTGGGCTGAATATAATAATTGTAATTCCCTTCTCCTGGCAGCCAATCGCCGTGGTCCCAATCGCCGTGCTCTCACACACATGGCGTTTAGCCAATGTCCGTCACCTGGTCGAGTCCTTCTCACAGGCATAGAGAAGAGCTTCACAATGCTACAAGACAGATTGAACGAGGGACGAGCGTCGCTTAGGAGTGAGACAATGAATTTCCTCTGTGAATGTCAATATGACTTACTCCCTTTCTCTTTGTTGTTGGTGCATGATGTTATCTTTTTGCACTGCCATTTCATCATTAGGCTCTCTGCAATGACTAATTGTCTGCCTCCCTTGGCGCACGTTAAGAAACACAAATATTGAAATTGCACTACCCAATATGAGATGCATTGCAACTATCCACGCAAACACACACAGATACACACACAATTACAAAGACACACACACACACAAAGACAAAGACAAAGTCACACACACACACACACACTCACACACACACACACACACACACACACACACACACACACACACACACACACACACACACCCTATCTGGTCACTTGTGTCAATATGGCATAATATATAAGGTAATATAGCAGACTGCTGACCTTTCACAGTGATCAGAGGTGCCAATAGGATGATAGATAAACCCTAAGTAACCCTTTAAGTCAAATAGAAATGCTGACTACGAGCAATACGGATCCACATTTCACAACACAAGTGTACAAACATCCATTGCCCACACAGACACACACACAGACACACACGCACACACAAAGAGACTCACAAACACACACTCATCCGAGTGGAAGGAGGGAGAAATCCATCCAGGTCCAGACAAAGTGGAGGGTATAGCTTTCTCCACCCTCTCTCTGTTGGAGAATGTCAATAGACAGAGAGTTCTGTAACTGCACCAGTCAGCAGTTAGCTGTGTTACACGCTGCCAAACTGACAGCAGAGATCATCGTGTTATGAAGACTCACAACTCCAACAACCCCATTTCTCATTCAATCATAGGTCCATTAAAGGTTTTCCCCTTTAAATTTCAAAATGATGGGAATCAAAGCTATCTCCCTCTCTCCACCCACCCACCCTCCCTCTCTACATCCCTCCCTCCCACCCACCCTTCCACCCACCCTCCCTCTCTCCATACCTCCCACCCACCCTTCCACCCACCCTCCCTCTCTCCATCCCTCCCTCCCACCCACCCTTCCACAAACCCTCCCTCTCTCCATCCCTCCCTCCCTCCCACCCACCCTTCCACCCACCCTTCCACCGACACCCCCTCCCTCCCTCCCACCCTTCCACCCACCCTCCCTCCCTCTCTCCATCCCTCCCTCCCACCCACCCTTCCACCCACCCTCCCTCTCTCCATCCCTCCCTCCCTCCCACCCACCCTTCCACCCACCCTCCCTCCCTCACTCCCTCCCATCCACACACCCACCCACCCTCCCTCTCTCTCTCTCTTCCTACAATAATCTTACAAAAATATGCGTGCATGTAAACCCATTGACCTTAAAACATAAAACACCAAAACACACATGTCAGAAAACACCAACATACACACATCAGAAAACACCAACACACACAAGTCAGAAAACACCAACACACACGTCAGAAAACACCAACACACACGTCAGAAAACACCAACACACATTCGCTCATTGTCTTTCACTAGAACACACAATGAATGACAACTACAAAGCCCAAGGGAAAAACCTTGCGAGCCAACACATTATCTTAATTTTCCTCCCATCCTCACTTAGTGGATGCACATGGTCACTTTAATTAATTGATCCCAACAAAAAGCGTAACCTATTAGCTAATTTATGGTCTAACGAGGGTACAAAACACCTGATTCTACAGTTCACAACACATTAAGACCGTTGTAGTACCTTGTTATACCCAATAGATGTGTCCGGTTGATCCATAGCTGATCGATACTGCTTGAATAAGGCATTAGGAAGTATTCTGGTCGTAGACACTGTTACTTTTCTATGTAAATGAGGGGTATACATGTGAACAGGTTTGAGCCTGTTGCATTTGGTGACTGGTTGAAGAGGTCAGTGAGATCAGTGAATGAAAAAAAGAGGTCTGGACTGCTGGTTCTATGGTTCTGAAAATAAATGAACATCTGTTGGGAATAACAAGGTGGGTCTGACTGTGTTTTATACGTAGAATCGGGTGTTCTGTCCACTCAATGTTTCCCCTCTGAATCTCATGTTTCCACGTTCTGATCACAATGTAAATAAATGACGATATGAAAGAAGGTCAAATGTGGTTTTCCCAAGGGGAAATGTGATCGCTGCCGATATATGAAAGTCGATAACATGTCTCATTCACACACGGCACCTTTAGATTATTATTGAACATTGAAATGAAAGAGGCGCTGTTTTGTGACTAGGTAAAAAAAAAAAAAACTGATTTTTTTTTTCTTCTTTGTTTGTTTGTTGTCTTCCATTTTGTGATTTGATTCGATGGTTTCCCCACTGTAAAAACAACTATTCGTATAGTCGGAAGTTACCAATGATACAGTGGTTCCTCCTTTAAAAGTTGTGTCATGCTGCCGCAGCATGCTGTGACACGTCATTTAGTTGTCAGATATTTTTTCTGTTACTGCTCGTTTGACCACCAGATGGCACCTTTGAGAAGCATTTGATAGTATTCTATATTGGCATTGCCAGAGAATTTAAAACATTTTTTGTAATAACATAGTATATGGTATTGATTTTAAGAAATGTGGCTTAATGGCTAAATTACGATTAATATTATGGTATTTCTATTTAGAGAAAAACGAAAAACGAAACTCTCAGGGTTTCTATTAGGATGGCATGGAAAAGATGGAGCTGTACAACGTAATGGTCGGGAGTAGGCTACAGGAATGGAGGATACTAAATTGCCTTCATTAGACAAGTTTGTTCCAATATTTCTGTAAATCAGTGATATTTATTTTCATAGTAATTTGTTATGGATCCATAATTAAATCAACATCTGCATTCTGAAAGAGTATTATTTATCATTATTTTATTAACGCAATGTGTCATTTTGTTTATTAGGCTACTGTGCAATCTACAATACATACCGTAGTAAACATGGGAAAGTGTCTGTAGTGCAGAATGCAGGGCAACTATTTCATAGTTGTGATGTCTTCACTATTATTCTACAATGTAGAAAATAGTAAAAAATAAAGAAAAATCCTGGAATGAGTAGGTGTGTCCAAACGTTTAACTGGTACTTGCTTAGTTCATTTGATTAATTTGATGTTTTTTCTATTCCAAGAAAAACTAAAAAATCCTGTACAACGTGATGGTCGGCAGTACAGTACTGGGCTATTTAGCTGAAGAATCCCCGTAGGGCACGAGAAAGGATTAGACTGTCCTTGTAAATAAATAATTTGTTCTTAAAACCTCTTAAGGATTAGCCTATTTTTTCAATTTTTGAATAAAATTACATAACCAAATCTAACTGCCTGTAGCTCAGGCCCTGAAGCAAGGATTTGCATATTCTTGGTACCATTTGAAAGGAAACACTTTAAAATGTATGGAAATGTTAAAGGAATGTAGTAGAATATAACACAATAGATCTGGTAAAAGATAATACAAAGAAAAACCAACTGTTCTTTTGTATTTTTCTGTATCATCATCTTTGAAATGCAAGAAAAAAAGGCCATAATGTATTATTCTAGCCCAGGTGCAATTTAGATTTTGGCCACTAGATGGCATCAGTGTATGTGCAAAGTTTTAGACTGATCAAATTAACCATTGCATTTCTGTTCAAAATGTATCAAGACTGCCCAAATGTGCCTACTTTGTTTATTAATAACTTTTCATGTTCAAAAGTTTGCACTCTTCTCAAACAATAGCATGGTATTCTTTCATTGTGATAGCTACTGTAAATTGGACAGTGCAGTCTTTCTACCAATATAAAATATGTCTATGTCGTGGGAAATGTTATTGTTACTTACAACCTCATGCTAATCACATTAGCCTACGTTAGCTCAACTGTCCCGTGGAAGGGACACCGATCCCAAAGAAGTTTTAACTGACTTGCCAAGTTAAATAAAGGTTACACTAAGAGCATAACATTTCTGCACCCTAATTTTAACATTTTCCGTTAGATATTCTCAGATATTCTCACAGATCCTAAGGGGCTTTTATATAATTTTAAGTTAATTAATAGTAATAATAATTTCTTTGTTTAAAAAGTAACAACATTTTTGGGATTTCATTTTCATTTAACCTAGAGTGAGCGAGAAAAAGGCAACTCCTGGACATGGTGTGAGACATTCTCACTAATTTGTAATTAAAGCCCGTTTGTCATTTAGAATTCATTATTTTTGGAGAATTTTGAATTTTTAGCAGACATCACTTGCTTATATTCAGTCAACACATATCTTAAGAGTATCATGGAATATTTGAGCATTTTTGTTTCTCCATACTTGTCTCACAACAGTGCAAAACGGTGCTGAAATAGACGTCCACAGCGGGAAGGTTATGTATTCTGTGCCCACTCGTGGTATCTCTCTTCGGTTACACATCCTTGGAATAGCAGAACAGCTACGGCACTTGCTGTGCCTGGTGAGCAGATGGTCAAGTTCTGTTGTCAGAAGAGGAATGGAAATGTCAGGGTGAACCGAAGACCTGACGAACCCGCCACATATGTTGACTCTGCGTGTCAGAGGTGGAGTTCCAGAGCTCACAGGTGTGTCTGGCATGGATGTGACGCCATCTCGATCCTCGCCCTTTTCAACGCGTGAGTGAGTCAATGATCCCAAGAATTTGTCTGACAAACAAAGAACTTTGCGTCCTGCAGGCCCAGGCATGGATCAAAGCTGGCGAAACATTCAATAACGTCATCTTCACAGACGAACCGTGGACCTTGAGCAATTTGCTCAAAATTGCTACAGAACAAAAGGAAGAAGATCAAGAAGATTAACAAAATATAAAGATGTTGATGAAGAAATTCTGTTTTGAGTTAGAAATGTAACATTTTAGAGTACTTAAGCATCGAATACATTGCAAGTTGAGGGATTTTCACAACAGCTATAAAAAGTCTGCTGTCCTGCTAATAGGAATAATTTGCATGATGGGCTATATTCTTTGTTGTAACCACAATGTCACACATAACTTGTATTTACCTTTCCAATTACTTTTAGAGTTTGGGATTTACAAATGCGTGCTTTTAATTATTAGTTCCATTGTTTTTAGTTTTTAGAATGTGCAGACTTTTTTTCTTTAAATCTCACAGCTGCTACATTTTTTGACCAGTTGCAATTGTAAGTAGGCCTATTAAAAGCAATCCTACATCTATTAGGCTGTTAAGCATCACAGCCTACCTCAGCCAGTTAAGTTATTTTCATAGGTCTAGGCTCTGAATAAATAGTTTCCAATGATGCCCTCTTGTTGATTGTAAAAGTCAAATTAACATGAATATTATTGCTGAAATGAATTGCTCGACGGGTGTAGGTTTTCTCCATCTGTTGGTGTGCAACACTTGCATCAAAAGTTGTAACAAGTTACAAACTATATTTTCAGCACCAGCCACGGTTCACCTCCTGTTGATTGCGCTGCGTTTGTCGCCTGTAGTTTTTTTTTAAAAATTGAACCTTTATTTAGCTAGTCAAGTCAGGTAAGAACACATTCTTATTTTCCCACGAAGGCCTAATGTGGCCAAACCCGGAGGACACTTGGACTATCGTGCGCTGCCCTATGACACTCCCAATCACGGCCGGATTTGTGAAACAGCCTGAATTCGAACCAGGGACTGCAGTAATGCCTCTGGTACCGAGATGCAGTGCCTTAAACCGCTGTGCCACTCTGGAGCCATGACCAATATACATACCAATATACAGTATATATATATATATATATATATATATATATATATTATATATAATATATTTTCGCCTGCTAATCTCACTGAACTCTTCAACCAGTCACCAAATCCAACAGGCTCAAACCTGTTCACATGTATACCCCTCATTTACGTAGAGGACCATGTCTATGGTTATCAGAGTTCAGTGTGTAATACAGTAGTTGTTGTTCAGTCTCTCACATTGCCGTGGAGGAATTTTGGCCATGTCGTCCAAAAAGGGGACTCAAATTAGCCAAAAAGCACCGGAAAGCACCTGGATGATCATCAAGACTCTTGGAAGAATGTTCTATCGACAGATTCGTCAAAAGTATAACTTTTTGGACGACATGAGTCACATTATGCCTGGTAAAAACCCTATACCAACGGTCCAGTGTGGTGGTTTGAGGATGCTTTGCTGCCTTAATAGAAGGAACCGTGAATTCTGCTCTGCATCAGAGAAATCAACAGGAGAATGTCAGGCCATCCGTCTGTGAGCTGATGCTGAAACACAGCTGAGTCATGCAGCAAGACATCGATCCAAAACACACAATCAAGTCTACATGAAAATGGCTAACAGGCAACACATTTGATGTTTTGGAATGACCTAGTAAAAGTCCAGACCTAATCCCAATTCAGATGTTGTGACAGGACGTGAAACGAGCAGTTCATGCTTGAAAACCCACAAATGTCGCTGAGTTAAAGCAGTTCTGCATGGTAGAGTGGGCCAAAATTCCTCCACAGTGATGTGAGACTCTGATAAAACTACAGGAAGTGTTTGGTTGGAGTCGTTGCAGCTAAAGGTGGACTGATAAAACTACAGGAAGTGTTTGGTTGGAGTCGTTGCAGCTAAAGGTGGACTGATAAAACTACAGGAAGTGTTTGGTTGGAGTCGTTGCAGCTGAAGGTGTCACAACCAGTTATTGAGTGAAAGGAGGAAATTACTTTTTCCACACATGAACATTGGGTGTGGCATAACTTTGTTTATGAAATACATGAAATAAGTATGTAATTGTTGTGTTGTTTGTAAACTCAAGTTCACTTTATCTAATATTAGGTTTTGGTTGAAGATCTGATTACACTCAGTATCAAAAATATGCAAAAGTAGAGAAAATCAGAAATTGGGCAAATACTTTTTCACAGCAATGTAGCTGTGTGTGTGAGTACTCCTGTATATTATGCATGTACCAGCGTGGGAAATACTGCTTCTAAAAAAAAAAACATTGCATTTCCATGTTGCTGACAGATAGAATGTCTAAAGCAGGAGAGCATCCACACGGCCTTTCCTTCCACCATCTCTCCCTGGCACTGCTTTAGAATGAAATCATGCTGTATAGGAGTCACTGCTTTAGAATGAAATCATGCTGTGTAGGATTCACTACTTTAGAATGAAATAATGCTGTGTAGGATTCACTACTTAGAATGAAATCATGCTGTGTAGGATTCACTACTTTAGGTCAGAAATCATGCTGTATAGGATTCACTACTTTAGGTCAGAAATCATGCTGTGTACGATTCACTGCTTTAGTCAGAAATCATGCTGTGTAGAGTTCACTACTTTGGTCAGAAATCATGCTGTGTAGAATTCACTACTTTAGGTCAGAAATCATGCTGTGTAGGATTCACTACTTTAGGTCAGAAATCATGCTGTGTAGAGTTCACTACTTTGGTCAGAAATCATGCTGTGTAGAATTCACTACTTTAGGTCAGAAATCATGCTGTATAGGAGTCACTGCTTTAGAATTAAATCATGCTGTGTAGAATTCACTACTTTAGGTCAGAAATCATGCTGTATAGGAGTCACTGCTTTAGAATTAAATCATGCTGTGTAGAATTCACTACTTTGGTCAGAAATCATGCTGTGTAGAATTCACTACTTTAGGTCAGAAATCATGCTGTATAGGAGTCACTGCTTTAGAATGAAATCATGCTGTTTAGGATTCACTACTTTAGGTCAGAAATCATGCTGTGTAGGATTCACTACTTTAGGTCAGAAATCATGCTGTGTAGGATTCACTACTTTAGGTAAGAAATCATGCTGTGTAGGATTCACTACTTTAGGTAAGAAATCATGCTGTGTAGGATTCACTACTTTAGGTAAGAAATCATGCTGTGTAGGATTCACTACTTTGGTCAGAAATCATGCTGTGTAGGATTCACTACTTTAGGTCAGAAATCATGCTGTGTAGAGTTCACTGCTTTATTCATGAGATCCAGGAAGAGAAGAGGAAGGAGGGAAAAGGGAGGCAGGCAATCTGAATCTCGTCTCCCTGTTGAGGCGAGCCGAGTCGCCTAGCGAGGTCAGGCAGCTCATATCACTTATGTAGTCCGAGGCATTCAAATCATTTTCAGACCTTGGGAGAGGCTACATGTAGCCAATCTCATGTGATCCCCTGTTGCCCGAGCTGCAAGTTAAATATTTCCAGAGTGGAGGAGATGCTAGACGCTGAGGCCTTGTTACACATGAGGCAGACTGGGGTTTAAATCCCATATATAAATGCACTGCCGGTCCGAACAAGTCTGTCATGGAGTGTGTCCGTGTGTGTGTGTGTGTGTGTGTGTGTGTGTGTGTGTGTGTGTGTGTGTGTGTGTGTGTGTGTGTGTGTGTGTGTGTGCGTGTGTGTGTGTGTCTGTCTTTTTCAGAGAGGAGCTTCAGCAACATTTGGAGGACAATGGAATAAAACAATTTGGAAGTTTATTTATTGCCAAAAATTGAATCTATGCATTTCATAATTTGACCTTCGGGGTTTTTACAGAAATAAAAAGGAATAAGGCTTTTGTACATTTCAAAATTACCTCGGGGAGAAAGTACAATGATTATGCAAATAAAAGCATGCTGTGATTGGTTGAAACATTTGAAAAAAAATTGCATGTTGCACTGACCAACAGAATAACACCAAAATAACAAAATTATTGTGACGCCCTGACCATAGTTTGCTTTGTATGTTTATAGGTTTGGTTTGGTCAGGGTGTGATCTGAGTGGGCATTCTATGTTGGATGTCTAGTTTGTCTGTTTCTGTGTTTGGCCTGATATGGTTCTCAATCAGAGGCAGGTGTTAGTCGTTGTCTCTGATTGGGAACCTTATTTAGGTAGCCTGTTTTGTCATTGTGGGCTGTGGGTGATTGTCTATGTTAGTTGCTTGTGTCAGCACAGTTCTTATAGCTTCACGGTCGTTATTCGTTTATTGCTTTGTATAGTTTGTTCAAGTGTTCTCTGTTTATTAAATTCACGATGAACACATACCACGCTGCATTTTGGTCCTCCGATCCGTCGAACTACTCCTCCTCAGACGATGAGGACGACGATCGTGACAGAATCACCCACCAACCAATGACCAAGCGGCGTGGTAACGGGCAGCAGCAGCAGCAGCAGCAGCAGCAGCAGCAGCAGCGGCCAGCATCACAAGACTCCTGGACATGGGAGGAGATGTTGGATGGCAAAGGACCCTGGGAGCAGCCAGGGGGATATCGTCGCCCCAAAGCAGAGCTGGAGGCAGCGAAAGTGGAGAGGCGGCATCACGAGGAGCTACCACAGCAGCGCAGCTGGAAGCCCGAGAGGCAGCCCCAAAAATGTATTGGGAGGGGGCACAGGGAGAGTGTGGCAGAGTCAGGAGTCAGACCTGAGCCAACTCCCCCTGTTTACCGTAAGGAGCCAAGGAGGGAACCAGAGCCGGTCAGGGCGGTGTTGGAGGTGAGCGAAGCAGAGACAGTGAAGGAGTTAATAGGGAAATTGGAGGAGAGTTATGAGGGAGGTGCTATATTGGTGCCTGAGGCACGACATCCGCCCGATGGAGTGTGTCGGGGATTTGATGTCACCTGGGTCAGCTCTCCATACTCGTCCTAAGGTGCGTGCTAGTCGTCTGGTGAAGACTGTGCCAGCCTCACGCACCAGGCCTCCTGTGCACCTCCCTAGCCCTGCACGTCCTGTGCCAGATCAGCGCTACATCGCTCCTAGCCGTGCTAACCGTGGCGGGCGTTGTACTGGTCAGGCACCGTGTTATGCGGTGTTACGCACGGTGTCCCCAGTACGCGTGGTTAGCCCGGTGCGCTACATCCCAGCTCCCCACATCTGCTGGGCTAGGGTGAAGATCCAGCCAGGGCGGATGGTGCCAGCCCTGCTCTCAAGATCTTCAGTGCGCCTTCACGGTCCGGTCTATCCAGTGCCACCTCCACGCACCAGCCCTCCGGTGGCAGCCCCCCCCCCCCCCCCCCGCACCAGGCTGTCTCTCCGTCCTTTGCCTACAGGTGCTCCCGTCTGTCCTGAGCCGCCAGAGTCTCCCATCTGTCCTGAGCCGCCAGAGTCTCCCGTCTGTCCTGAGCCGCCAGAGTCTCCCGTCTGTCCAGAGCCGCCAGAGTCTCCCGTCTGTCCTGAGCCGCCAGAGTCTCCCGTCTGTCCAGAGCCGCCAGAGTCTCCCGTCTGTCCAGAGCCGCCAGAGTCTCCCGTCTGTCCAGAGCCGCCAGAGTCTCCCGTCTGTCCAGAGCCGCCAGAGTCTCCCGTCTGTCCTGAGCCGCCAGAGTCTCCCGTCTGTCCGGAGCGTCTGTCCTGTCCTTATTGTTTTGTATAGTTTGTTCAAGTGTTCTCTGGTTATTAAATTCATGATGAACACATACCACGCTGCATTTTGGTCCTCCGATCCTTCCAACTATTCCTCCTCAGACGAGGAGGACGACGATCATGACAATTATAAGCCAGATAAGTTACAAGTATCTGACCAATTGATTTTAGCGTAGACTGACAAATAGATTGTGATAACGTGTTGTACTGACCAATAGATTGTGATAACGTGTTGTACTGACCAATAGTTTGTGATAACTTGTTGTACTGACCAATAGAGCGTGATAACGTGTTGTACTGACCAATAGATTGTGATAACGTGTTGTACTGACCAATAGATTGTGACAACGTGCTGTACTGACCAATAGAGCGTGATAACGTGTTGTACTGACCAATAGATTGTGATAACGTGTTGTACTGACCAATAGATTGTGACAACGTGTTGTACTGACCAATAGATTGTGACAACGTGTTGTACTGACCAATAGATTGTGATAACGTGTTGTACTGACCAATAGAGCGTGACAACGTGTTGTACTGACCAAAAGATTGTGGCAACGTGCTGTACTGACCAATAGATTGTGATAACGTGCTGTACTGACCAATAGATTGTGATAACGTGCTGTATGATGTCAATGATAAAGTTAGTAGAGAATAATACACCAGAACCCTCAGAATCCTCCTGTCATTTACAATGATAAAGTCAGTAGAGAATAATACACCAGACCCTCAGAATCCTCCTGTCATTTACAATGATAAAGTCAGTAGAGAATAATACACCAGAACCCTCAGAATCCCCCTGTCATTTACAATGATAAAGTCAGTAGAGTAATAATACACCAGAACCCTCAGAATCCTCCTGTCATTTACAATGATAAAGTCAGTAGAGAATAATACACCAGCACCCTCAGAATCCCCCTGTCATTTACAATGATAAAGTCAGTAGAGAATAATACACCAGCACCCTCAGAACCCTCCTGTCATTTACAATGATAAAGTCAGTAGAGAATAATACACCAGCACCCTCAGAATCCCCCTGTCATTTACAATGATAAAGTCAGTAGAGAATAATACACCAGCACCCTCAGAATCCCCCTGTCATTTACAATGATAATCCAAAATATAATGTAACTTTCTAGAGTAAACCCTTACTAATGAATTCCTCATTCATAACGTTAGGATAAAGACTTCTAGTAATGTACTATAAAATGCTTCTCTACGCTTTCTAGAATGATTAATGTCACGTCTGTGTCGGACAGAACGAGGTTGATACCAGGGTGTTGAGTCATACCGTGAAAGTACACATCTCAGCATTACCTCTCGATCCGTGTAATCATGTTGGCATGTGTAGCACATGAGGATGTGTGAAACTTACTGCTCAGCCTGGAGTGTTGGCACTTGGGCTGACGAATTGTTAACTTTTCTAGTGGTAAGATGCTTAGGGTGGTAAGATGCTTAGGGTGGTAAGATGCTTAGGGTGGTAAGATGCTTAGGGTGGTAAGATGCTTAGGGTGGTAAGATGCTTAGGGTGGTAAGATGCTTAGGGTGGTAAGATGCTTAGGGTGGTAAGATGCTTAGGGTGGTAAGATGCGCAATGGGTGATGGACAAAAAAAATGTATGCATAACGTACAACATATCATATTAAATATAGTGTCTCGGATTTACGTACGGAATAAAATAAAATGCTCTTCTTATCCACGTTCTGATTGGGACAGGTGTAGGCAGTGAAAATACACATTGTGATCTGATCATTCTTCCCACCTCCAGCGGTAGTCAGACACACAATGTGTCTGGATATCTTACAAGTGTAGTTAGATCAGAACAAAAGAAACCATTTCGTCATTTGTCATCATAATGTGTCTTATCATTTTTTTTTTAAACAAACACATATTTTGAATGAATAACTGGAATAATGTGCAGTAAGGAAGGGACCAGGAACACTGGTTACGATGCGAACCCAGTGGACAGATAACAGATGCATTTTAAAACCTTGCGAAGACACATTTCTGGAAATGTAGGCAAGATTTGAATATGGACTAGATCAGAACAAAGGACCCATTTTAGCACCAGGTGTAGTAAGACCAATATTCCTCATGACGGTGGTTACCTTTTGCATGGACCACATACTTACAGCCGGTCATCAGGCACCGCATGTCTAGCACAGCGAGATTTCAAGGTTGTACCAATTTGTCTTTAATTTGTCCACGTTTCTCCAAACCTCAGATGTTGGAGTTTTGAATAGGGTTAAAAGATTAAGTTTAGGCATTCATTATAACACAACCGTCGGATCCAGAGTGAAGAGATGATGCCTATCCACCACGCCTGTCAGCAACACCCTAGCAAAAGCCAAGCCGACGTGATGGTAATAGAATTCTCTGTTGCCCCTAGTGGCCGGCTTTGAAGGCATTTTCACAAAGTCCTCAGGACATGGACAGACGTCCACTTTCAAAGTCAATCTTGAGCAATCTGGCTAGTCTAGCATTCACCTCGGCAGTGGGCGTCATCCTGGCGAATACTCCAATTGTGATTTGGCCCCATTCTTCACCATATGTGATTTAGTCGACAACCAGGTGCTCCTCTTTACCTGTCTGTCTCTATGGCACACTGTGGGCTATTTGTTCATAACAGCATGGACAAAGAGGCTTCATCTCCTGGGGTTGAAATTGCTCTGGGCCTGGGATGGAGGTGGTTGTGATTGTCTGCCTAATGGGGCCTGTATCCCTCCCTCCTCCCCTGTAATGACAACTCCCTCCCTCCTCCCCTGTAATGAGATCTCCCTCCCTCCTCCCCTGTAATGACAACTCCCTCCCTGCTCCCCTGTAATGACAGCTCCCTCCCTCCTCCCCTGTAATGAGATCTCCCTCCCTCCTCCCCTGTACTTAGATCTCCCTCACTCCTCCCCTGTAATGACAGCTCCCTCCCTCCTCCCCTGTAATGACAACTCCCTCCCTCCTCCCCTGTAATGAGATCTCCCTCCCTCCTCCCCTGTAATGACAGCTCCTCCCTCCCTCCTCCCCTGTAATGAGATCTCCCTCCCTCCTCCCCTGTAATGAGATCTCCCTCCCTCCTCCCCTGTAATGAGATCTCCCTCCCTCCTCCCCTGTAATGACAACTCCCTCCCTCCTCCCCTGTAATGACAGCTCCCTCCCTCCTCCCCTGTAATGAGATCTCCCTCCCTCCTCCCCTGTACTTAGATCTCCCTCACTCCTCCCCTGTAATGACAGCTCCCTCCCTCCTCCCCTGTACTTAGATCTCCCTCACTCCTCCCCTGTAATGACACCTCCCTCCCTCCTCCCCTGTAATGACAACTCCCTCCCTCCTCCCCTGTAATGAGATCTCCCTCCCTCCTCCCCTGTAATGACAGCTCCTCCCTCCCTCCTCCCCTGTAATGAGATCTCCCTCCCTCCTCCCCTGTAATGAGATCTCCCTCCCTCCTCCCCTGTAATGAGATCTCCCTCCCTCCTCCCCTGTAATGACAACTCCCTCCCTCCTCCCCTGTAATGACAGCTCCCTCCCTGCTCCCCTGTAATGACAGCTCCCTCCCTCCTCCCCTGTAATGAGATCTCCCTCCCTCCTCCCCTGTAATGACAACTCCCTCCCTCCTCCCCTGTAATGAGATCCTCCCTCCATCCTCCCCTGTAATGAGATCTCCCTCCCTCCTCCCCTGTAATGACAGCTCCCTCCCTCCTCCCCTGTAATGAGATCTCCCTCCCTCCTCCCCCGTACTGAGATCTCCCTCCCTCCTCCCCTGTAATGACAACTCCCTCCCTCCTCCCCTGTACTGAAATCTCCCTCCCACAATCCATGGTGGCTGATTGAGCTAACGGATGGGCCAGTGGGAGAGATGTCATCAGTGATCATGTGATCAGTGACCTCTGTGTGACCTTAGGTGATCAGGTCATCTTCATCCCGGACGGTCATCTCTCACACCTGTCATACCTGACCTCCGCCCTTTCCGCAGCTCCATTTTGCCACCGAGAGCTGTCCAAAATCTGGTAGGATTAGGTGCCAAATTATCGATGGGTGGGATTGGCCTTTTCATTAGATAAAAAGCGTGTGTCAGGAATGCACAACACACGTACGCACACAGACGTACGCACACAGACGTACACACACACACACGCACACACACACGCACACAGACATATGCACACACACACACATGCGCACACACACACACACACAAGTATGCACACACACACTAATCCATTGAGAATGTAAGTGTAGCAAAGATAACTTTTTTTCGGTGAGTGACGAGTATTTGGTGAGTGTGAGTTTGACTTGCCCCTTGAGTGCATTCCAGTTTGTCTGTCCTCACTGTGAAGCCACAATGACATCATCCTCGGCGGTGTGATAAGCCAGTGAAATAAACCCTGATAGAATTTATATGATCACAATTAAATCAAAGTTATTGCAGGAGTTTTCTTACGATATTGTTTATTTGTTCATGCCAGAAAAACAGAACAGTTTGCTCTCAATCTCTCAGTGCATCGATAAAATACATCTGAAATAACTATGTATTTAACAAAGCACTAACTGTTACTCAATGGATACCATCTCCTTCTTGTGGTCCTTTGTAGCTCAGTTGGTAGAGCAAGGCTCTTGTAATGCCAGGGGTAGTCGGTTTGATTATGTCAAATGTATGAAGGAATGACTGTAAATGGCTTTTTAAAGCGTATGATACATGGCACATAGTGTCTACGGGAAGTATTCAGACCACTTGAATTTTCCACATTTTGTTACGTTACAGCCTTATTCTAGTTTTTGTTTTTTAAGTACTCAGCAATCTATACACAATACCCCAATTATGACATCACAATACCCCAGGATGACATCACAATACCCCATAATGACAAAGCAAAAACAGTTTTTTTTTTTTTTTTTTTTAATTGCACATTTATAACACAAAATGCACAAAATAAAAAACAGAAATACCTTACTTACATAAGTATTCAGAACCTTTGCTATGAGACTCAAAATTGAGCTCAGGTGCATCCTGTTTCCATTGATCATCCTTGAGATGCTTCTACAAATTGATTGGATTCTACCTGTTTGGAGTCCACAGTTGACAGAGCAAAAACCAAGCCATGAGTTTGAGGGAATTGTCCGTAGAGCTCAGAGACAGGATTTTGTCGAGGCACAGATCTGGGTAAAGGTACCAAAACATTTCTGCAGCATTGAAGGTCTCCAAGAACACAGTGGCCTCCATTCTTAAGTGGAAGAAGTTTGGACACACCAAGACTCTTCCTAGTGCTGGCTGCCCGTTCCTCTGTGGAGATGAGAGGAACTTCCAGAAGGACAATCATCTCTGCAGCACTCCACCAACCAGTCCTTTATGGTAGAGTGGCCAGACGGAAGCCACTCCTCAGTAAAAGGCACATGACAGCCCTCTTGGGCTAAAGACTCTCAGACCATGAGAAACAAGGTTCTCTGGTCTAATTAAACTAAGATTGAACTCTTTGGCCTGAATGCCAAGCGTCACGTCTGGAGAAAACCTGGCACCATCCCTGCGGTGAAGCATGGTGTTGGCAGCATCATGCTGTGGGGATGTTTTTCAGCGGCAGGAACTGGGAAACTAGTCACAATCGAGGCAAAGATGAACAGAGCAAAGTACAGAGAGATCCTTGATGAAACCCTGATCCAGAGCGCTCAGGACCTCAGACTGGGGTGAAGGTTCACCTTCCAATAGGACGATGACCCTAAACACACAGCCAGAGCAGAAGTGGCTTCGGGACAAGTCTCTGAATGTCCTTGAGTGGCCCAGCCAGAGCCAGGACTTAAACCCGATCAAACATCTCTGGAGAGACCTGAAAATATCTGTACAGCAACACTCCCCATCCAACCTGACAGAGGTTGAGATGATCTGTAGAGAAGAATGAAAGAAACTCCCCAAATACAGGTGTGCCAAGTTTGTTACATCACACCTAAGATGACTCAAGGTTGTAATTGCTGCCAAAGGTGTTTCAACGAAGTACTGAGTAAAGGGTCTGAATAATTATGTACATTTGATATTTTTATTTGTTATTATTTAATAAATTAGCAAAAAAAATAAAAAATATGTTTTTGCTTTTTCATTATGGGATATTGTGATGTCATTATGGGGTATTGTGATGTCATTATGGGATATTGTGATGTAATTATGGGGTATTGTGATGTCATTATGGGGTATTGTGTGTAGATTGATGAGAGGAAAAATATAATTTAATCAATTTTAGAATAAAGTTGTAACATAACAAAATGTGGAAAAAGTTAAGGGGTCTGAATAGTTCCCGAAGGTGTTGAACAAAACCTTTTGAACAGCAGCTCTTTCCATGACATAGACTGACCAGGTGAAATCTATGATCCCTTATTGAGGTCACTTGTTAAATTCACTTCAATCACTGTAGATGAAGGGGAGTAGACGGGTTAAATAAGGATTTTTAATCCTTGAGATAATTGATACATGGATTGTGTGTGTGTGCCATTCAGTGGTTAATTGGGCAAAACAACATTTTGAAGTGCTATTGAACAGGGTATGTTAGTTGGTACCTGGTGGGGGGAGGGGGGGGGGGACTTAATATTAGGAAGGTGTTTTATACACTCGGTCTATATGTACAGTGTGTGCGAGTATATGGTTGAATTGATTTTTCTGATAATATTCTGGGTCATTAGTCTGCTCCATTGGGTTTGAATGGGAGTGAAATTAATTTCTGAATGTCGTAGTTTGCACTGTGAGGTCAATGATGTCATCAATTAGCTTATGTATTCGGGCTTTGACTCTCTTTGTTTTGATCTCTCTCTCTCTCTCTCTCTCTCTCTCTCTCTGTCTCTCTCCCTGTCTCTCTCTCTCTCTCTCTCTCTCTCTCTCTGTCTCTCTCTCTGTCTCTCTCTCGCTGTCTCTCTCTCTCTGTCTCTCTCTCTCTGTCTCTCTCTCTCTGTCTCTCTCTCTCTGTCTCTCTCTCTCTCTCTCTCTCTCTCTCTCTCTCTCTCTCTCAGACCAAATTGCCTTCCAAGGCCACCGTCACCCGCCCTAATTGATCACCAGGGAAACAATCAACAGTTATGAAATCTTATTTTGAAAAAAAAAAGTAAAAAAATAAAAAATAGAGAATAGTTTGTTTACACCGCAGGATTTCAGTGCTCCCTGCGTTTAGGCATTGACAGACTGTATGTGATGAACATTTAGTTTTCTGGGATTGTGTTATTTTTTTTGTGGGGGGGGGATCCATAAATGCAAACTATAACTCTATACATTATGCATGACTTTGTTAACATTCAAATCCCTGTTTAATTCATAGAAATAATCTTCTACAACAATGCATTGAAATGAATTGCCTCAACATTAATTACCTTTCACATTCATTCTAATTTGTCTTAATTTCCCATTCTCAGGGTAGAACATTTATATTTTCCAGCTGATTATTCCATGTCAGGCAATTCTAATGCTTCACACAGCGAGTATAACAAATGCAATTAGCATTTCAACATAATTTAAACCGAAAATTGGCCTATATTCATATGAGCACAAGCACAACATTTTGGGAAAAAAAATATTATTTGAAAAGGGATTTAAATTAAATCTAGACAGACAAATAATGAACAGAAAAGGGGTGAAGATGTACACATAACAACGCAAAGAAAAACGATTACTATCTATGAGTAACCCTTCGGATCATAAAAAAAAAACCCTGAACATAACAGATTTTTTCATTTTTTATTCACACCTCTCTGGTATGTGTGCAAGATCCCCCGTGGGAGTTGAGAGAAAAAGTTCTTCAAAATGATTTCACTTTGGATATGTAATTTTACAATGCATTGTAGTGTTTTACTAAGACACCATTAGTGGTGCTGGGGTTTGGTGGGTTGGTTGTGCTAATCAGAGCGTAGGGGATGAGAGTGGATCCCTAATTACCTGGCCTGTAATCGCCTCATACATCACCTAGACGTATGGGAAAGATAGCACTAGCAGCCTGTACAAGACACCACACACACACACACACACACACACACACACACACACACACACACACACACACACACACACACACACACACACACACACACACACACACACACACACAGCTCCCTGTCAGTGTTTAAATCTACTATAACATGACATTTTTCCCTTAAGGATAGTTTGCTTCTATATTTAATTTTAATGGGGTAACAGGACACTAGTATAGTGGTGGTGATGGGGTAACAGGACACTAGTATAGTGGTGGTGATGGGGTAACAGGACACTAGTATAGTGGTGGTGATGGGGTAACAGGACACTAGTAGAGTGGTGGTCAGGTACAATGTGTGTTGCAAGAAGCAGTGGTAGTGATGGGGTAACAGGACACTAGTATAGTGGTGGTCAGGTACAGTGTGTGTTGCAAGAAGCAGTGGTAGTGATGGGGTAACAGGACACTAGTAGAGTGGTGATCAGGTACAGTGTGTGTTGCAAGAAGCAGTGGTAGTGATGGGGTAACAGGACACTAGTAGAGTGGTGATCAGGTACAGTGTGTGTTGCAAGAAGCAGTGGTAGTGATGGGGTAACAGGACACTAGTATAGTGGTAGTGATGGGGTAACAGGACACTCGTATAGTGGTGGTGATGGGGTAACAGGACACTAGTATAGTGGTGGTCAGGTACAGTGTGTGTTGCAAGAAGCAGTGGTAGTGATGGGGTAACAGGACACTAGTAGAGTGGTGGTGATGGGGCAAGAAGCAGTGGTAGTCCACTGTGGGATTTTGGAGAAGAAAGAAACACATTGAAAATAATATAAATGTCAATATCTGTAGTGGTTGATTAATGGCTTGTGTGAAAACATAGTGGTTGATTAATGGCTTGTGAGAAAACATAGCGATGGGGGAAAATCGCTACAGTACATATCGGGATATTATTTTTGCTGATATATCATGTAGTTTAGTGCTAGTTAGCTGTACCTGCCCCAAAACTCCACACCAAAACTTCCTAGCGTTTCTCCATCTAGGGAGCCAAATTGTTTTCAGAACTTTTATTTCCATGAATGATCAAATTTGTTTTCTCATGGCTCTCTCTTGCCCCTCTGCAGCAAACATATTGTGAGCAATATGTTTGGAACATGGAATCGCAATAAAATCACAGTGTCAAATCGAAAAAACGAATAGAACGAGAGAGTAGTGAGAATCGCGAAACCTATCGTATCAACTTTGTGTATTGTGATAATATCGTATTGTGAGGTCACTGGCAATATCCAGCCCGCACACAACTAACTCAAATCAATAAAGGAGTTAGGACAATATAGTTTTAACCATGTTATATTTTAATTTCTGCAGAGACAAAAATTACAAGCAATTTATTTACAGAAACCTGTACAAAAGCAAATTAAATTATGTAAAATATTTCATAAATAGAAGTTGACTTGCGTTCAATACATTTTGCCATGTTCAGCTAAGCTGCGTGCATAGTGAATCATAATAAACAATGATAAACTGTTTACTCAATTTCTATATCAACATCCAAGTCGCAGGACAAATAGTTTATGGTTAATATCACAAATCTCATCACAGACTGTGAATGCTCAACAACGAATAGGAGAGAGATCCGACTCAACATACACCTCAGGTAGCAAAAATATGACACATTTTTTTCTTCTAAAAACCAAACTTGACCGTCATCTGTGGATTACCAGGTCAAGGAAGGACCCATTTGATATTGTCCCTGTTTCTTTTCTATCAGATAATATTGTACATTTAGAAGTAAGCACAAGTAGCCTATTGAATGTTTGAGTAAAGAATTGCATTTTTTGACAATCAAAAAAGCTTATTATAACACTATATAGAAATTTCTCAGTCTTTCTAGAAACACAGACATGCAATTTCCTTTATGTTCACTGAAAGTATAACACAACGAGAACCCACTATACAACTTCTTTCTTGTTTCCAGTGTTGTAACGCATCATGCTTTGTAAAACATTGTGTATGTGTTGAGCTTTTGTTTGTAATGCATGTGTTGTAAATGTGTTTTAGGGGTTGCTTTACGTCCTGAGGTGTGCATTCTGTCAGCATCTCGACCTTGCAGCATTTTTTTTGTAACATTTCTTTTTTTTTTTTTACTCCTCACTTTTCCAACCTCTGCATTTAGCATTAATCGGCTTCCTCGCGTCCTGAACTGTCAAATGTCTCCAAGCGTTTCTTCTACTACACTCAATGTGTTCAATCCAGGAGAGTTGTTTCATGCACACAAGGTTGTCGCACTGAATATGTACATCAGCAGAACACTGTAGCAATAGGATAATCATTTTTCCATTACGTCATCATTATTACTAGTATTAAGCAGTACAAAAAGTAGTCATTTGGTTATGAAAGTACACTATGCTAGGAATGGATATTAATACCTTGAACATTCCACGTTGAGACCCATCCAATAGCCACTCCACATCATTGTACCACACCGTGTCAACAGGCTTACAAACATTTGACTGGTCACATCCCGAGAAGACAGAAAGTAACTGGATCGTTCCTCGATCGTACAAGTTCCTCAGGAGGTATTTAAAATTGGACTATAATATCATCCCCACTACTTTTAGAAAGCATGTCAGCATAATTGGTTTTGTACCATTCCAAACCAACATTGAATCATACCAATCGGTATAAAAAGGCACAATTGCATATTTTGCATTCACTCTACAGTTTTTTTTTGTTTTGTTTTTTTACATTTTTGTTTTTTTTACAGAAGCACTCTAAATATACAAAGTTGCACCAGAAAATATAAGAGAAAAAAAACCCAGAATAAAATGCATAACGTTGATTATTTCCAATATTCTGATTGTTATTGTATATCAAATACAAAAAAAAAAGAGGGAGAAATGAAACGTAAATGCCGTGCCGGTAGAAAGTTGTGAATCGTCTCACTGTATTATGTATGTCAGACTTTTCCAGGTGAGGACGCAGGATAGGGTAGGACTACTTCAACTGAATCTCTGTTATCACTGTATGGTTTACTGTAGGGTTTACTGTAGGGTTTACTGTAGGGTTTACTGTAGGGTTAACTGTAGGGTTTACTGTAGGGTTTACTGTAGGGTTAACTGTAGGGTTAACTGTAGGGTTTACTGTAGGGTTTACTGTAGGGTTAACTGTAGGGTTTACTGTAGGGTTAACTGTAGGGTTTACTGTAGGGTTTACTGTAGGGTTAACTGTAGGGTTTACTGTAGGGTTAACTGTAGGGTTTACTGTAGGGTTTACTGAAGGGTTAACTGTAGAGTTTACTGTAGGGTTTACTGTAGGGTTTACTGTAGGGTTTACTGTAGGGTTAACTGTAGGGTTTACTGTAGGGTTAACTGTAGGGTTTACTGTAGGGTTTACTGTAGGGTTAACTGTTCAATGGAATTGGGGAACGCTGTGAAAATGTGTCTGAAAGGAACAAAACAAAACCAACAATCAACAAAATATGATGGAACATGAAATAAATATGCTAAATAAACATCCATTTATTCCTCTTCAAATCGATATACTTATTAATCGTACTACATGGCTAATGTCTGTTAGGTAAAACCAAAGCAAGCAACAAGATGGACCTCCATGTTCACTGGTTAAGGATTTTTTTTTGTACATTTTTCTTTGACATTTAATTCTCCTCATTAAGTGAAGTAAATTCCCTTTAAACATGCAGTAAAAAGTACATATTTATGTATACAGTTTATAAGCATAGGAGCGCTTCTTCGAACGACAAGTAGTACTTACAGACTACAGATTGGTGGACTGCCAAATAGCAGTTGTTTTGAACCAAAGGGTTAGCTAACATATACAAGGGTTTTCATTGCATCTGATATTCATTTTTCTCAGTTATGGCGGCAAGACCTTGTGCCTACTTACAGTACCGGCAGAAAAACACAACTTGCGATGGGTAAGGAGGCACAATATCTTCATATTATGTGTGTGTGTGTGTGTGTGTGCATATGGTTGTGTCAGTCCAAACTACAACAGATATTCTCCTACATGTTGTGCCCTTGTTCAATTCAACCCGTACTCTCACTATACAGTTACACGTGTGTATTTAAAGCAAACATAACTACCGAAAGCTATTCCTACGTGGTATTGTAGTTACTCTCTGATAAAATGATGAATCCATATGCCAGTTTGTGTTCCCTACGTTTTGGTTTCTCGTTCATACTAACTTGCAAGGTACAATGTTAAACCATTGTATTTTCACACCCCTTTTTCTGACTGTACATCAGCAGGTGTGTTTGATTGTACTTCATTGAGCAGATTCTTACATTCTCAAAAAGATGTCTGTCTGTGTCAATGTGAAAATCTACTTCCGCCATTAGTGACATCTCCATTTATGGGAAGGTGGACATGGACTTAAGAGTGTACGTCTATGCTTACTATTATACGATAGATATACGATAGATAGTGTGTTCGTGTCAGTGTTATGTACCATGTGCATGTTCAATCTAGCACACACGCTAACACAAAATAAATGTCACGGCAAAACCTCACCACATCACTGTTCTGGTTCAGCTCAACCTACCCTGTCATGTTCACTCTTACATACCCAGCACCTCCCATAACTAACTCACCTAAAGTGTAACCATGACATGTTAGCTGTGTGTGTTGAATTGTGTCTGCTTGTCTGTGTGGGCAAGAGGATAACCATAATCAGCTTTGTAACTTTCATCTGAATAGGAATCAATATTTTCCGGGGGTGATACAGTATGCACAACCACGTACACATATTACGCAATTCAAGCAAAGAATGACAACCAATTCAGATTGGCTCTAGATAGAAAATTACATCTGGAAGGGCGGTTTAGTCTTCAACTCTCAGGCCATCCAAAGACAGAGAAAGAGAGGCAGAGTAAGGTAGAGAGACAAGTGAGCTTTAAAGGTCAAAGGGTCTGAATCGATGTATAGGTACAACGTACACTTGTGTTGGTGTCTATGAGAGAGACAAAGTGAGCACACTCGTAAATAAGCATACTTGGACATCAGTTCATCGTACATTGTGTGTTTCTTGGACTCCTATGGCTAGGACATTGTGTGTTTCATGGACTCCTATGGCTAGGACATTGCCAATCGTATTGACTCCTCCATTTGTCAATGATATTCTGCCACGAATGAGGCGATATGCACCGTCTTATCCACAGGACAGAAAGTTAAAGCTTAGTCTTTCCCAAATGTTGTGATCTATGATGCCATGCTAGTAGCTTTCACAGTCTGTTGTTGTTTGGTTGTGTTTTGGAGGAACGCAACTTAATATCATAAGCTGTGGAAACTACGGGATCAAGAGTGGGTAGCACAGGGTGGGGGGGGGGGTGGGGGGTCATGACACGTGACATGTGTTACGTGACACATTATTGAATGTATATGACATTTGCATCAGGGTGGGAGTGCCACTAAGTCCCCAAAAGGCATGACATCGGTCCTCTGTCACACGTTTCATTGTCACACTCGAGTTATAGTAAAAGATGGGGGGAAAAAAGGAAGGTCCTCTTTTTGTACAGTACAGTCTTTGGGAGGTGGGGTCAGGGAGAGATAATGCATGCATGTTTTATGGAAATGAGTTGGTAATTGTACAGTGGTGATCATCAGGCAGCAGTAATGTTCCCATCGGCCCGACTCGCCGGCCGGCAGCAGTTATCCAATGTCTCACTTCAAGTCCCACCAATAGCCCCATCCTCCTCTTCCTCTTGCAAGATAAGGTCAGAATCTGAATTACAAAAAGGAATTATTTTTGTATCCACGTTGATTTTAGCATTGTTTCAAGTTGTTGTTTTTGATGTTTGTTGTTGTCTAGTAGAGGGGTTATCCTTGGACCTTTCCTGCTCAGTTAAGGTCGGTCTGGTACAGTAAAAAGTGTCTTCAGTTGTTGTCGTCGTGGTTGCCTACTATAGTTGTTGTTGTTGTTGTTAGAACCATGCATACCGTGGCGCTAGCTCCACCGCCCCCCCCTCACAGGTAGACCTCCCGGCGGGTGAGCGTGCCACAGGATGAGGGTTTGTATTCCCCGGTGGGGGCCAGGGGGATCTCCTCGATGGGGTGACCCACCACCACCCCCTCCTCGACCCCCGGCGGGCTGAAGCTGGGCGAGCCGAAAGCTTCGTAGGAGGACGAGGAGGAGGCCATCTTCTTATTGAGCAAGTTGCGGTTGCGGTCGTTGCCCAGCATCACGTGAGAGGAGGGGTCTCCGTTGGCCATGGCGACCAAGGCTTCCTGGCTGCCAGGATGTTGTTGCTGCTCGGGAGGGTTGCTGCCGCTACCGCCACTGGTCATGAAGGTGGAAAGCTTTGGTTGTTGGGTGGTGGTCGTCTTGGGCCGTCGCTCGGGCGACGTGCGCACAGGCATCCAGCAGGAGTCCGAGTGGCCGTACTCGTCACATTCCCGGGTGCACTTGCCTGTCATGGCTACGTCAGGCAAGGTCCGGGTGTCTAGAGGGTAGAGAAGGAAAATAGAGAAGGTTCGTTAGTGAAAGTGTTCCGTTTCCCCAAAGTGGGACTAATATATAATTAATAGAAAAGCTGAGTCTTTCACACTGACAATTCCTGCCACTTTGTTGAGGGTTGTGGTCGCAAGAAATTTGTTAACAGGAAGATTATTTTTCTTCCCTTAGCTGCGTGAGTCTGTACATTTTCTCATAAACGCTGTTATTATCACATCTCAATGTGTTCTATCATTGGAATTGTATCACTGACAGATGTATTCAGATTGAATTGCTAAAAATTTATTTTGCTTTCATGCAGAACACACACCACATGACCAAAACAAACAAAAAAATACACTTTAAAAAAAACAAAAAACAACACCACACCTCAAACTGAAACAAAAGTGACATGAACCGTAGCTGAAATAATGTCAGACTTCAAAATGTGGCGTTTTGAAAATAGTGTTGTCAAATGACATGCTATCTACTCTGTATGTGTGAGTAGACTGCTGTACTGCAGGATGTGAGAGAGACTGTGATATCAAGCTCTAGATAAGCCAAAGTATTTTCTAGAGACACAACGTAGTCACTGTCTGAACCAAGTAATCTACTCGTCAATCACCTAGTCTCCTCTAAAATCCTCTGCTAAGGACCTTAACCAATTACCAGGCAGATAAAGGAAAGCGAAGATTGACTACAGTGTTATTTGTTTTGAAAGAAGCGTTGTATGCATTAAACACAACACTAAAAACTAGCACTGCAACGAATGTACAAGACGCACCATCAAAAGGGTCACTACTACCGCGACTACGGCTGCAGCTGGTCACCATACCTGTGGTATTGTTTACTTGGTAAACCAGATCAGAAGATCCACAGATAAGATGTCTACGATAACTGTGTATCTTATGAGTCGAAACAGATGTACAGCTCAGATGTAAAGCTATAAGTTGACGTTCAAAGTTGCCAGCGGCATTGTGACATGCACTGAGGTTACCAAACTTTAGGAACACCTTCCTAATATTGAGTTGCAACCCATTCTGCCCTCAGAACAGCCTCAATCCGTCGGGGGTATGGACTCTACAAGGTTTCGAAAGCGTTCCACAGGGATGCTGGTCCATGTTGACTTCAATGCTTCCTACAGTTGTGTCAAGTTGGCTGGATGTACTTTGGGTGGTTGACTATTCTTGCACCTACAAACCTGGCACCTACTACCATATCCCGTTCAAAGGCACATGCATCCTTTGTCTTGCCCATTCACCCTCTGAATGGCAGACATACATCATCCATGTCTCAATTGTCTCAAGGCTTAAAAATCCTCCTTTAACCTGTCTCCTCCCCTTCATCTACACTGATTGAAGAGGAGTTAACAAGTGACATCAATAAGGGATCTTAACCTTCAACCTGGTCATGACATGAGCAAAATGTTTTGTACACTCAGTATAGATGCCATGTTAGATGGGTCTGCCAATGGCTAGAAAGATGTGATGTATGAGATTAACAAGCAAGGAGAGGTAGAGTGCAGAAAGCATGCTGCCCTGGCTTTAGAAAATGTTAACCATGGCTTACTTTTAATGCTCTTTATCTCCTGTAAAAGAAGAATAGAATAGAATCACTGGTTGTGCTTGGCATTGTGGGTATTTAGAAAATAATATACGGTATGAGAAATTCTCCACTGCATTGAATTAGACTGCAATTCAATATAAAACAAGGTATCAATGAAACTAATGAAAGATATGTATAGAAACATGTCTAGTTTGGACTGGAGATAAACATGCTCTAAGACAAGACTGGATAGAGATTAGGGTTGCAAAGGGAGGGTCATTTACTGGAAACTTTCAAGTTTACCAGTAAACTACCGGAATTGTTGTTTCTTTCAAGGATTGCAGGTACCTTAGTGGTTCGAGAGTTGGGCCAGTAACAGAAAGGTTGTTGGATCGAATCCCTGAGCTGACAAAGTAAAAAAATCTGTCATTCTGCCCTCGAACAAGGCAGTTAACCCACTGTTTCTACTTTCCTCAGAAGGCTGTCATTATAAATATGAATTTGTCATTAACTGACCTACCTAGTTAAATATACAAAATATATCACAAGTGGCCCTTTCTGGTATTTCAGATTATAAGTGTCTGTATTTAAAAATATAATTTATATTTTCCAAATAAAAAAATCAACCGACAAAGCTGTAAAACCTTATCCTATAAAAAAATTAAAATAATACTAGCTATGAATAATAAAAAAAAACATTCAAGTATAAACTACCAAAGTTACGATAGATTGACGTAGATTTTCTGTTAATTAAAAAAAAAATGACTGAAGATTCCCGTAACTTTGGTAAATTACCAGTATCTTTGCAACCCTAATATAGATAGACAAAAGATAGAGAGGGACAGAGCAGGAGAGCAATACAACTCTGTTGATTGGGATGCTTCTTATTCCATTTACATTTTCAAAGCTACATCTTAAATCAAATGCATCGTGAGTGCCATTCCGCTGTTCTGTTTCTGAGTCCCTTGCCTATTCACCACAGAAATACAGATCACAATACTGCAAATCACCTCAATAAATCAAGGTAGCCATGGGTCATTACAAATCCATATGCAGTCGATGAGAAGTGGGTATATGTAAGTGTTTGTTAGCCTAGACGATATTTTGGAAACATATTCAAGACATTTGGTGGATTTTCCATGGCATTTGTGACCCAGAAAAATATATACATTTCAGCCCCCCCCCAAAAAATGCAGGAAAACAAAGAGAATGAAGTCATGGCAACCGCA
>NC_143042.1:50680000-50690000 GCF_057628025.1 Oncorhynchus mykiss | reverse complement strand
TCATTTCTCGTCTCACAGCCAAAAGCCCAGCACGCACGCACACATACACACACACACACACACACACACACACACACACACACACACACACACACACACACACACACACACACACACACACACACACACACACACACACACACACACTTGACAAGAATCAAGCATGTGTGCACATCTACACACACATCATTAAAATTATGCCATAAGCTAACTAAGCACATCATTAGGATTAGTAGCTAAATAATATCCTACGCCACAGATGGATATATTGATCAGGCCTATACCTGCCACAGATGGATATATTGATCAGGCCTATACCTGCCACAGTGACAGGAAGCAGGGGAGATCGTTCCCAGGCCTGTCCTTAGAGGCTTTGGGTCAAAGTGTGGCCCGATCCATTACTGCAGCCACAGCAGGATGATGGAGACAGCAGAAAACAGTGACTCATATAGTCTGCTGGATGGAATGATGTAGCTAGCCTAGCTACTAAGCTGACTCAAATGGAAACCACAATACAGCCACTAGCTCAACACACTACTCTAGAAACCACAACACAGCCACTACCTCAACACACTACTCTAGAAACCACAACAACTACCTCAACACACTACTCTAGAAACCACAACACAGCCACTACCTGAACACACTACTCTAGAAACCACAAGAACCACCTCAACACACTACTCTAGAAACAACAACACAGCCACTACCTCAACACACTACTCTAGAAACCACAACAACTACCTCAACACATTACTCTAGAAACGACAATATAGCCACTAGCTCAAAACACTACTCTAGAAACCACAACAACTACCTCAACACACTACTCTAGAAACAACAACACAGCCACTACCTCAACACACTACTCTAGAAACCACAACAAATACCTCAACACACCACTCTAGAAACCACAATACAGCCACTACCTCAACACACTACTCTAGAAACCACAACAACTACCTCAACACACTACTCTAGAAACCACAGCCACTACCTCAACACACTACTCTAGATGGTTCTAAACTACCCACTACCTCAAAACACTCCTCTAGATGGTTCTATACTACCCACTACCTCAACATGCTACTCTAGATGGTTCTATACTACCCACTACCTCAACATGCTACTCTAGATGGTTCTATACTACCCACTACCTCAACACACTACTATAGAAACCACAGCCACTACCTCAAAACACTACTCTAGATGGTTCTATACTACCCACTACCTCAACACACTACCCTAGATGGTTCTATACTACCCACTACCTCAACACACTACTCTAGATGATTCTATACTACCCACTACCTCAACACACTACTCTAGATGGTTCTATACTACCCACTACCTCAACACACTACTCTAGATGGTTCTATACTACCCACTACCTCAACACACTACCCTAGATGGTTCTATACTACCCACTACCTCAACACACTACTCTAGATGGTTCTATACTACCCACTACCTCAACACACTACTCTAGATGGTTCTATACTACCCACTACCTCAACACACTACTCTAGATGGTTCTATACTACCCACTACCTCAACACACTACCCTAGATGGTTCTATACTACCCACTACCTCAACACACTACTCTAGATGGTTCTATACTACCCACTACCTCAACACACTACTCTAGATGGTTCTATACTACCCACTACCTCAACACACTACTCTAGATGGTTCTATACTACCCACTACCTCAACACACTACTCTAGATGGTTCTATACTACCCACTACCTCAACACACTACTCTAGATGGTTCTATACTACCCACTACCTCAACACACTACCCTAGATGGTTCTATACTACCCACTACCTCAACACACTACTCTAGATGGTTCTATACTACCCACTACCTCAACACACTACTCTAGATGGTTCTATACTACCCACTACCTCAACACACTACTCTAGATGATTCTATACTACCCACTACCTCAACACACTACTCTAGATGGTTCTATACTACCCACTACCTCAACACACAACTATAGCAACCACAACACAGCCACTAGCTCAACACACTACTCTAGAAACCACAACAACTACCTCAACACATTACTCTAGAAACGACAATATAGCCACTAGCTCAAAACACTACTCTAGAAACCACAACAACTACCTCAACACACTACTCTAGAAACCACAACAACTACCTCAACACACTACTCTAGAAACAACAACACAGCCACTACCTCAACACACTACTCTAGAAACCACAACAAATACCTCAACACACCACTCTAGAAACCACAATACAGCCACTACCTCAACACACTACTCTAGAAACCACAACAACTACCTCAACACACTACTCTAGAAACCACAGCCACTACCTCAACACACTACTCTAGATGGTTCTAAACTACCCACTACCTCAAAACACTCCTCTAGATGGTTCTATACTACCCACTACCTCAACATGCTACTCTAGATGGTTCTATACTACCCACTACCTCAACACACTACTCTAGAAACCACAGCCACTACCTCAACACACTACTCTAGATGGTTCTAAACTACCCACTACCTCAAAACACTCCTCTAGATGGTTCTATACTACCCACTACCTCAACATGCTACTCTAGATGGTTCTATACTACCCACTACCTCAACACACTACTATAGAAACCACAGCCACTACCTCAAAACACTACTCTAGATGGTTCTATACTACCCACTACCTCAACACACTACCCTAGATGGTTCTATACTACCCACTACCTCAACACACTACTCTAGATGATTCTAAACTACCCACTACCTCAACACACTACTCTAGATGGTTCTATACTACCCACTACCTCAATACACTACTCTAGATGGTTCTATACTACCCACTACCTCAAAACACTCCTCTAGATGGTTCTATACTACCCACTACCTCAACACACTACTCTAGATGGTTCTATACTACCCACTACCTCAACACACTACTCTAGATGGTTCTATACTACCCACTACCTCAACACACTACCCTAGATGGTTCTATACTACCCACTACCTCAACACACTACTCTAGATGGTTCTATACTACCCACTACCTCAACACACTACTCTAGATGGTTCTATACTACCCACTACCTCAACTCACTACTCTAGATGGTTCTATACTACCCACTACCTCAACACACTACTCTAGATGGTTCTATACTACCCACTACCTCAACACACTACTCTAGATGGTTCTATACTACCCACTACCTCAACACACTACTCTAGATGGTTCTATACTACCCACTACCTCAACACACTACCCTAGATGGTTCTATACTACCCACTACCTCAACACACTACTCTAGATGGTTCTATACTACCCACTACCTCAACACACTACTCTAGATGGTTCTATACTACCCACTACCTCAACACACTACTCTAGATGATTCTATACTACCCACTACCTCAACACACTACTCTAGATGGTTCTATACTACCCACTACCTCAACACACAACTATAGCAACCACAACACAGCCACTAGCTCAACACACTACTCTAGAAACCACAACAACTACCTCAACACACTACTCTAGAAACCACAGTCACTACCTCAACACACTACTCTAGATGGTTCTAAACTACCCACTACCTCAACACACTACTCTATATGGTTCTATACTACCCACTACCTCAACACACTACTCTAGATGGTTCTATACTACCCACTACCTCAACACACAACTATAGCAACCACAACACAGCCACTAGCTCAACACACTACTCTAGAAACCACAACACAACAACTACCTCAACACACTACTCTAGAAACCACAGTCACTACCTCAACACACTACTCTAGATGGTTCTAAACTACCCACTACCTCAACACACTACTCTATATGGTTCTATACTACCCACTACCTCAACACACTACTCTAGATGGTTCTATACTACCCACTACCTCAACACACTACTCTAGATGGTTCTATACTACCCACTACCTCAACACACTACTCTAGATGGTTCTATACTACCTACTACCTCAAAACACTTCTCTAGATGGTTCTATACTACCCACTACCTCAACATGCTACTCTAGATGGTTCTAAACTACCCACTACCTCAACACACTACTCTATATGGTTCTATACTACCCACTACCTCAACACACTACTCTAGATGGTTCTATACTACCCACTACCTCAACACACTACTCTAGATGGTTCTATACTACCCACTACCTCAACACACTACTCTAGATGGTTCTATACTACCCACTACCTCAACACACTACTCTAGATGGTTCTATACTACCCACTACCTCAACACACTACTCTAGATGGTTCTATACTACCCACTACCTCAAAACACTACTCTAGATGGTTCTATACTACCCACTACCTCAACACACTACTCTAGAAACCACAGCCACTACCTCAACACACTACTCTAGATGGTTCTAAACTACCCACTACCTCAAAACACTCCTCTAGATGGTTCTATACTACCCACTACCTCAACATGCTACTCTAGATGGTTCTATACTACCCACTACCTCAACACACTACTATAGAAACCACAGCCACTACCTAAAAACACTACTCTAGATGGTTCTATACTACCCACTACCTCAACACACTACCCTAGATGGTTCTATACTACCCACTACCTCAACACACTACTCTAGATGGTTCTAAACTACCCACTACCTCAAAACACTCCTCTAGATCGTTCTATTCTACCCACTACCTCAACACACTACTCTAGATGGTTCTATACTACCCACTACCTCAACACACTACTATAGAAACCACAGCCACTACCTCAACACACTACTCCAGATGGTTCTATACTACCCACTACCTCAACACACTACTCTAGATGGTTCTATACTACCCACTATCTCAACACACTACTCTAGATGGTTCTATACTACCCACTACCTCAACACACTACTCTAGATGGTTCTATACTACCCACTACCTCAACACACTACCCTAGATGGTTCTATACTACCCACTACCTCAACTCACTACTCTAGATGGTTCTATACTACCCACTACCTCAACGCACTACTCTAGATGGTTCTATACTATCCACTCTAGAATGAATGTGAAATAAATGAATGAAGCTTAATGTTCCTGCAACACATCTACTCTAAACGTACACAGCATGTCTCAACAAACTACGCAGAATGACACTAGGCCAGTACCATAGCATGGGCTATTTTAAAGTATGATTGAACTCAACATTATCATATTGCTTTTATATTTTGTTTACAATTGATCACATTCTCCTTGTTGTGACATACAAAATACTTTAAAAAAAAATAATTTAAAAAGCTAACCTAGAGATGAAGTGTTCTGGTATGGCGTAGATGCTACCCTGGTGGGAACTGATAAAACAAAGCTCGTTTATTTTTCATCCAAACACACAGCTCTGCCTTCACAGTCCACAGCAATCCTACATTTACCAGTGCATGCAGTGTTTTATCATGACACAATGCCAGGCATACACAGAAATAAACAAGACAGGCACAGTAGCATTGCAAATACATTTAAATACATCTCAATGGGAAATGGGAGACGGCGGGTGTGCAGAAAAATGGTAGGGCTTGAGCATTTACTGTGAGTCGTGAAATTGTGTTTTTTTGTGGTTGTTGTTGTTGTTTGTTAATTCGCTAAATTCTTTTCCTCCAGTCTTTTAGAAGGAAGTCTCATTGCCCATTTCAACTGTCGTTCTTTATCACACACTCCCAGGACCGCCAACACAATGGCCTATTTTACACCATCAAATGCTTATTTGTCAAAATATAATTTCAATGAAATCCCCCGTCCCCCCCTCCCCCAAACCTGCCTCAGTCTTTCGCTCTGCCTCTCTTTTAACCAACTGGAATAAAATAAAATAAAACATCTACATCGCTGTGCTTGTACAGACAGAGAGAAGAATCTCATTATTTTGCATCACGCAGAAACCAGTTGATTATGAGGATTCAAAAAGATGTCAAATGCACATTTCCTCGGGACTCTCACAGATGTACTTCCGTTCCCAGAAGAGTTCAAATGTGATGGCTACAAACCACGTTGTACTACCCAGAGAGGGTTACAAAACACTGGCATTACTAAGTAATGGCATACTGCTTGGCAAAGGCACCCCTAACGATAGCCTCGGAATTGCATCAGAATTTCATTCTTGTGTTCTGCTTGCTATGCAAATATGTGTGAGTGGCCTACATATTGCAAGTCACATTGCATTTACAGTACAACGGACACACACACTGTATTGTACCAAACGCTATTGATATCTTCTGGTAACAGGCAACAAGAGACCTGCTCCTTCAGGACCAGTTCTGTGTCAGTAACTACTACACAAAGCAATACAAACTAGCCAAGTAGCATGTAGCACCTAGAGCAGCTAGTTCCTACAGGAGGTCAGTAAAGTCGTTCAATGAGTCACAATGAAAAACCACTTTGCCACAAGGGTGCTGAGGAGTAAATATATTTGTATTATGTATTATTAATGCTCAATCTAATTGGGTGGGCCTGGCAAGGGCCTGGCTCGGGTATGTTTGTGTCCACCCAGGCCTACGCCCCTGGCTATCTGTAGCCTATCTAGCACTGTGCATCATGGCTTAATGCAGGGCCAGCCATGAGGTAGTGAGGTTTAATTAAGTTGATCCCTAAGGAGGGGATAGAAAGACAGACCGCCGACACACTAACACCACGAGGCCTTTACTGCCCCACTCTGCACCCAAATAGAGCTTAAAGCTCAAATAGAACTGAAACCAAATTATTCAGGTTCATTTTTTCGGGGAGTCATTAAGTCAGACTGCGCGGGCGGCTATTGCTCTCAACTACAACCTCGTCAAAATATGCCTGAACATCGAACATCTTGACTTGGCGTTCGGAAATCTCTCCGTTTTCGGCAGCTTCTGCAAAAGTACAAAATTAAACTTTTCTTTTGTGCACAAAATGTATAGTTAAAGCAGTAAGATTAAGAGACAAAATATTCAGACTCCTTGATTTTTTCCACATAACGTTACGTTACAGCCTAAAAGTATGACGTTGTTTTTTCATCTAACAACATAACTCATTTTTGCTAAAAAACTGAAATATCACATTTACATAAGTATTCAGACCCTTTACTCAGTGCTTTGTTGAAGCACCTTTGGCAAGCAGTTACAGCCTCGAATCTTCTTGGGTGTGATGGTACAAGCTTGGCACGCCTGTATTCGGGAAGAGTCTCCCATTCTTCTCTGCAGATCTTCTCAAGCTCTGTCAAGGTTGGATGGAGAGCATTGATGCACAGCTATTTTCAGGTCTCTCCAGAGATGTTTGATGAAGTTCAAGTCCGGGCTCCTGGGACATTCAGTGACTTGTCCCGAAGCCACTCCTGCTCTGGCTGTGTGTTTAGGGTCATCATCCTGTTGGAAGGTGAACCTTCACCCCAGTCTGAGGTCCTGAGCGCTCTGAAGCAGATTTTCATCAAGGATCTCTCTGTACTTTGCTCCGTTCATCTTTTCCTCCATCCAGACTAGTCTCCCAGTCCCTGATGCTGAAAAACATCCCCACAGCATGATGCTGCCACCATGATGCTTCACTATAGGGATGCTGCCAGGATTCTTCCAGATGTGATGCTTAGCATTCAGGCCAAAGAGTTCAATCTTGGTGTCATAAGAGCAGAGCATCTTGTTTCTCATGGTCTAGCGGGGTGTCACGTGCCTTTTACTGAGGAGTGGCTTCCGTCTGGCCACTCTACCATAAAGGCCGGATTGTTGGAGTTGTTCAGATATGGTTGTCCTTCTGGAAGGTTCTCCCATCTCCACAGAGGAACGGGCAGCCAGCACTAGGAAGAGTCTTGGTGTGTCCAAACTTCTTCCATTTAAGAATGATGAACGCCACTGTGTTCTTGGAGACCTTCACTGCTGCAGAAATGTTTTGCTACCTTTACCTAGATCTGTACCTCGACACAATCCTGTCTCTGAGCTCTACGGACAATTCCTTCGAACTCATGACCTTGTTTTGCTATGACATGCACTGTCAACTGTGGGACCTTTTATATAGACAGGTGTATGTCTTTCCAAATCACGTCCAATCAATTGAATTTACCACAGGTGGACTTCAATCAAGTTGTATAGGATGCACCTGAACTCAATTTCTAGTATCATAGCAAAGGTATTTCAGTTTAGTTATTTTTTTACATTTGTAAAAATGTATAAAAACCTGTTTTCGCTTTGTCATTATGGGGTAATAGATTTTAGAATGAGGCTGTAACGTAACAAAATGTGGAAAAAAGTAAAGGGGACTGAATTATTTTCTGAAGGCGAAGGTATGTCTGGTATTGTTGAGAGAGTTCAGAAAGATGCAAAAGATGATTATTTCAAGCAATTTGAGGCCAGATCGGCGAAAAATCCTTGTGTTCCAAGAACAGTGATTACCTTACCATCGACCAAGACAATGGGTAAAAACAGTGAGTACTGTACCATTGATAAACCCTACAATTTACCATGACAACCTAATAGCCTCACCTAACACATAAAAGCATAATGAACTTCAGCCTTCGCTTTCATTCAAGCGGTAACAATAACTTTGTTTCATGTCTGTAGCCATGAAATGCTTTGAAAGGCTGGTCATGGCTCACATCAACACCGTTATCCCAGAAACCCTAGACCCTCTCCAATTTGCATACCGCACCAACAGATCAAAGGATGATGCAATCTCTACTGCACTCCACACTACCCTTTCCCACCTGGACAAAAGTTACACCTATGTGAGAATGCTATTCATTGACTACAGCTCAGCATTCAACCCCATAGTGCCGTCAAAGCTCATAACTAAGCCAAGGAAACTGGGACTGAACACATCTCTCTGCAACTGGATCCCGGACTTCCTTACGGGCCGCCCCCGGGTGGTAAGGGTAGGTAACAACACATCAGCCACGCTGACTCACAACACGGGGGCCCTTCAGGAATGCGTGGTCAATCCCCTCCTGAACTCTCTGTTCACTCATGACTGCATGCCATGGCATCTGTTGTATTCAGCATTTCACTGTAAGGGCTACTACACCTGTTGTATTCAGCATTTCACTGTAAGGTCTACTACACCTGTTGTATTCAGCATTTCACTGTAAGGTCTACTACACCTGTTGTATTCAGCATTTCACTGTAAGGTCTACTACACCTGTTGTATTCAGCATTTCACTGTAAGGTCTACTACACCTGTTGTATTCAGCATTTCACTGTAAGGTCTACTACACCTGTTGTATTCAGCATTTCACTGTAAGGTCTACTACACCTGTTGTATTCAGCATTTCACTGTAAGGTCTACTACACCTGTTGTATTCAGCATTTCACCGTGAGGTCGACTACACCTGTTGTATTCAGCATTTCACTGTAAGGTCTACTACACCTGGTGTATTCAGCATTTCACTGTGAGGTCGACTACACCTGTTGTATTCAGCATTTCACTGTAAGGTCTACTACACCTGGTGTATTCAGCATTTCACTGTGAGGTCTACTACACCTGTTGTATTCAGCATTTCACTGTAAGTTCTACTACACCTGTTGTATTCAGCATTTCACTGTAAGGTCTACTACACCTGTTGTATTCAGCATTTCACCGTGAGGTCGACAACACCTGTTGTATTCAGCATTTCACTGTGAGGTCTACTACCCCTGTTGTATTCAGCATTTCACTGTAAGGTCTACTACACCTGTTGTGTTCAGCATTTCACTGTGAGGTCGACTACACCTGTTGTATTCAGCATTTCACTGTAAGGTCTACTACACCTGGTGTATTCAGCATTTCACTGTGAGGTCTACTACACCTGTTGTATTCAGCATTTCACTGTAAGTTCTACTACACCTGTTGTATTCAGCATTTCACTGTAAGGTCTACTACACCTGTTGTATTCAGCATTTCACTGTAAGGTCTACTACACCTGTTGTATTCAGCATTTCACTGTAAGGTCTACTACACCTGTTGTATTCAGCATTTCACCGTGAGGTCGACAACACCTGTTGTATTCAGCATTTCACTGTGAGG
>NC_143042.1:50670000-50675000 GCF_057628025.1 Oncorhynchus mykiss | reverse complement strand
AGGAGGTGGAGGAGGGTGATGAGGAGGTGGAGGAGGGTGATGAGGAGGTAGAGGAGGGATAAGAAGAGGTGGAGGAGGGATAAGAGGAGGTGGAGCAGGGATATGAGGAGGTGGAGGAAGGATAAGAGGAGGTGGAGCGATAAGATAAGGTGGAGGAGGGATATGAGGAGGTGGAGGAGGGATATGAGGAGGTGGGGGAGGGATTGAGGAGGTAGAGGAGGGATAAGATCAGGTGGAGGGATAAGATCAGGTGGAGGGATAAGAGGATGTGGAGGAGGGATAAGAGGAGGTGGAGGAGGGTGATGAGGAGGTGGAGGAGGGATATGAGGAGGTGGAGGAGGGATAAGAAGAGGTGGAGGAGGGATAAGAGGAGGTGGAGGAGAAGGGATAAGAGAACATGGAGGAGGGGTCAGAGGAGGTGGAGAAGGGATATGAGGAGGTGGAGGAGGAGGGATAAGAGGAGGTGGAGGAGGAGGGGTCAGAGGAGGTGGAGAAGGGATATGAGGAGGTGGAGGAGAAGGGATAAGAGGAGGTGGAGGAGGAGGGGTCAGAGGAGGTGGAGAAGGGATATGAGGAGGTGGAGGAGGAGGGATAAGAGGAGGTGGGGGAGGGATAAGAGGAGGTGGAGGAGGGATATGAGGAGGTGGAGGAGGAGGGATAAGAGGAGGTGGAGAAGGGATATGAGGAGCTGGAGGAGGAGGGATAAGAGGAGGTGGGGGAGGGATAAGAGGAGGTGGAGGAGGGATATGAGGAGGTGGAGGAGGGATAAGAGGAGGTGGAGGAGGAGGGGTCAGAGGAGGTGGAGGAGGGATATGAGGAGGTGGAGGAGGGATAAGAGGAGGTGGAGGAGGGATAAAAGGAGGTGGAGGAGGGATAAGAAGAGGTGGAGGAGGGATATGAGGAGGTGGAGTAGGGATAAGAGGAGGTGGATCGATAAGATAAGGTGGAGGAGGGATATGAGGAGTTGGAGGAGGGATATGTGGAGGTGGAGGAGGGATAAGAGGAGGTGGAGCGATAAGATAAGGTGGAGGAGGGATATGACGAGGTGGAGGAGGGATAAGACGAGGTGGAGGAGGGATAAGAGGAGGTGGAGGAGGGATAAAAGGAGGTGGAGGATGGATAACAGGAGGTGGAGGAGGGATATGAGGAGGTGGAGGAGGGATAAGAGGAGGTGGAGCGATAAGATAAGGTGGAGGAGGGATATGAGGAGTTGGAGGAGGGATATGTGGAGGTGGAGGAGGGATAAGATGAGGTGGAGGAGGGATAAGAGGAGGTCGAGGAGGGATATGAGGAGGTGGAGGAGGGATATGAGGAGGTGGAGGAGGGATAAAAGGAGGTGGAGGAGGGATATGAGGAGGTGGAGGAGGGATAAGAGGAGGTGTAGGTGGAGGGATAAGAGCAGGTGGAGGGATAAGATCAGGTGGAGGAGGGATATGAGGAGGTGGAGGAGGGATAAGAGGAGGTGGAGGAGGAGGGGTCAGAGGAGGTGGAGAAGGGATATGAGGAGGTGGAGGAGGAGGGATAAGAGGAGGTGGGGGAGGGATAAGAGGAGGTGGAGGAGGGATATGAGGAGGTGGAGGAGGGATATGAGGAGGTGGAGGAGGAGGGATAAGAGGAGGTGGAGAAGGGATATGAGGAGGTGGAGGAGGAGGGATAAGAGGAGGTGGGGGAGGGATAAGAGGAGGTGGAGGAGGGATATGAGGAGGTGGAGGAGGGATAAGAGGAGGTGGAGGAGGAGGGGTCAGAGGAGGTGGAGGAGGGATATGAGGAGGTGGAGGAGGGATATGAGGAGGTGGAGGAGGGATAAGAGGAGGTGGAGGAGGGATATGAGGAGGTGGAGGAGGGATAAGAGGAGGTGGAGCGATAAGATAAGGTGGAGGAGGGATATGAGGAGGTGGAGGAGGGATAAGACGAGGTGGAGGAGGGATAAGAGGAGGTGGAGGAGGGATAAAAGGAGGTGGAGGAGGGATAAGAGGAGGTGGAGGAGGGATAAGAGGAGGTGTAGGTGGAGGGATAAGAGCAGGTGGAGGGATAAGATCAGGTGGAGGAGGGATATGAGGAGGTGGAGGAGGGATAAGATGAGGTGGAGGAGGGATATGAGGAGGTGGAGGAGGGATAAGAGGAGGTGGAGGAGGGATATGAGGAGGTGGAGGAGGGATATGAGGAGGTGGAGGAGGGATAATAGGATGTGGGGGAGGGATAAGAGGAGGTGGAGCGATAAGATAAGGTGGAGGAGGGATATGAGGAGGTGGAGGAGGGATAAGACGAGGTGGAGGAGGGATAAGAGGAGGTGGAGCGATAAGATAAGGTGGAGGAGGGATATGAGGAGGTGGAGGAGGGATAAGACGAGGTGGAGGAGGGATAAGAGGAGGTGGAGGAGGGATAAAAGGAGGTGGAGGAGGGATATGAGGAGGTGGAGGAGGGATAAGAGGAGGTGTAGGTGGAGGGATAAGAGCAGGTGGAGGGATAAGATCAGGTGGAGGAGCGATATGAGGAGGTGGAGGAGGGATAAGATGAGGTGGAGGAGGGATATGAGGAGGTGGAGGAGGGATAAGAGGAGGTGGAGGAGGGATATGAGGAGGTGGAGGAGGGATATGAGGAGGTGGAGGAGGGATAATAGGATGTGGGGGAGGGATATTAGGAGGTGGAGGAGGGATATGAGGTGGAGGAGGGATATGAGGAGGTGGTGGAGGGATTGAGGAGGTAGAGGAGGATGGATAAGAGGAGGTGGAGGAGGGATAAGAGGAGGTGGAGGAGGGATATGAGGAGGTGGAGGAGGGATATGAGGATGTGGAGGAGGGATAAGAGGAGGTTGAGGAGGGATAAGATCAGGTGGAGGGATATGAGGAGGTGGAGGAGGGTGATGAGGAGGTGGAGGAGAGATAAGAGGAGGTGGAGGAGGGAAAAGAGGAGGTGGTGGAGGGATATGAGGAGGTGGAGGAGGGATAAGAAGAGGTGGAGGAGGGATAAGAGGAGGTGGAGGAGGGATATGAGGAGGTGGAGGAAGGATAAGAGGAGGTGGAGCGATAAGATAAGGTGGAGGAGGGATATGAGGAGGTGGAGGAGGGATATGAGGAGGTGGAGGAGGGATTGAGGAGGTAGAGGAGGGATAAGATCAGGTGGAGGGATAAGATCAGGTGGAGGGATAAGAGGATGTGGAGGAGGGATAAGAGGAGGTGGAGGAGGGTGATGAGGAGGTGGAGGAGGGGTATGAGGAGGTGGAAGAGGGATGAGAAGAGGTGGAGGAGGGATAAGAGGAGGTGGAGGAGGAGGGGTCAGAGGAGGTGGAGAAGGGATATGAGGAGGTGGAGGAGAAGGGATAAGAGGAGGTGGAGGAGGAGGGGTCAGAGGAGGTGGAGGAGGAGGGATAAGAGGAGGTAGAGGAGGGATATGAGGAGGTGGAGAAGGGATATGAAGAGGTGGAGGAGGGATAATAGGACAAACTTGTACCTTAACCTACGGTAGGCATCATACGACACGGAGGTAATACTATGTTCAGTCCTCTAGGTTAAGAACTGGTGATACGAACACACACACACACACACACACACAACCTCACACATACCACCATACAAACACAACACCATGTTGACTCATCCCTTAATCCACATCCTGAGTGACTCCATGGTTTTTCTGTTGCTTTCATGTTCATATTCCAACAGCAACGGCAAAGCAAAGAGCACCATTTCTCTAGAATACAACTCTCCACAAGTTGCTAATTTTCCCAATTGCTCAGTGCAAGGTCATATGTAAATGTGTTCCCTCTCAGCTGCAGAGGCATTCATATTCAGCCATGTCAACATAATAAATATTGGTAAAAGGCAGATGATGAGTGCAGAGCGTCAGGCACTTCCCCGAGCTGACGAGGTAAAAATCTGTCGTTCTGCCCCTGAGCAAGGCAAGTTAACCCACTGTTCCCTGGGCGCCGAAGACGTGGATGTCGATTAAGGCAGCCCCCTGCACCTCTCTGATTCAGAGGGGTTGGGTTAAATGGGGAAGACACATTTCAGTTGAAGGCATTCAGTTATACAACAGACTAGGTATCCCCATTTCCTGTTCCCTTTTCCCTTTCCTGGGCCTGAGCCAATGGCGTACCAGGAAACTCAGCAGCACAAAGGGATGGTCTATTCAACAGGAGGAGCGTAAAGAGACACAGCACCGCTCAGCCACCCTTATTAACCCTCCGACTTAGACTCACTGTCGTATTTATCTAGTTCACTGGGTAGAAAGTGATTGTGTAATGTGTTACGGAGGTTTTAGTGTGAGCAGCCAGGGGCCAGGACGTTCAACTGTTTCTTTTTGTTGCAAAGCAACAAATTGCACAACTGTCTCCATCCAATCTTTAACACAGTCATAAAATGGCTTTAAAGATGGAATCCGTAGGGGAACCAGCCCTATTGTCCGCCCCAACGGCTGTTATTGTTTCTGTTTTGTGGGACAAAGTGGAGGTGAGGAGCAGAGAGAATCAAGGTCAAACAAAACGGCAATAGACATGCTGCTGCTCTGTCACGCGTGAAATGTTATTTATTTATTTATTTAACCTTTATTTAACTAGGCAAGTCAGTTAAGAACAAATTCTTATTTCCAATGACGGCCTAGGAACAGTTCAGGGGCAAAACGACAGATTTGTCATACCTTGTCAGCTCAGGGATTCGAACTTGCAACCTTTCGGTTACTAGTCCAACGCTCTAACCACTAGGCTAACCTGCCACCCCATATGATGTCAGAGGGGGGAAAAAAACACTGTTTGGTTGTTTCATTTTCATTTTCTAAATCATTGACTTCGAGTCAGGGGAATCTCCTGTCATTAACAAGGTCTGTCTCAACAGATAGACGAGGATAAAACAAGTAGAATAGACGCTGTGGCAGTAGCCTAGTGGTAGAATGAGTCAAACATGCTCCAGAACCAGAATCAGAAAAACTAACATACTTTCTGAGATATGTCAGTATACTGGGAGAACATCGAGAGAGAGGGAGACAGGGAGAGAGAGAGAGGGAGA
>NC_143042.1:50660000-50665000 GCF_057628025.1 Oncorhynchus mykiss | reverse complement strand
GTCAAGGTTATTCAATCATTGCGTGAACGTTCTGGGGATCTTCTCCTGTCTTACCGGCGTAGCAGTGAGCTGTCTCCTCGGAAACTCTGACAGCTCGCGGCTAGCGCAGGATGATAGAAGAAGTGATCTCATGTCCACGTTTAACAAACTGGAGACGGATGAAAATCACAGTCTTTTAATGGATTCAGCATAATCAGTCAGTTAGCCTAAAAACATGTTCATCGTCCAATTGTTTAAGTAAATGACGCCCACGTCTATCTGGCTACATTTCGAACATGTTTATATTTATCTATTCTGTCAATATTCAACTTAATTGGTAATACATACAAGTCACGAGGAAACGTAGAAATAGAAAAACATGGCTGCCGTGATAAGCTGTGGCTCCTTCTGCCTCGGCTCCCTCTCCCCCATGCTGCCAGTGAAGCTCCGGCCCAGCTGAGGTTAATTGAAAGAGATGGCGTCATAAACATGCCACGTCATTCCCCTCCGATCCCGATGTATAATAGACAGAACACGTATAAATGCCTGTCGTTCCCCCGGGCCGAATGGGCGTAGAACACACGCCTACCGAACCCTCTGTTCATCAGTCATTCAGAAACCGCAGTCATCTTCCTTCTAACCAAGACACTAGAAGAGGCTGTGCACAATGCTTTTCTGATGAATTATTCGATTTTTATGGGCTACAAGTAAGGAACAAGTGTGTTTGTTCAAATGATAATGCATACACATTATCTACGGGGGTGTACTGTTTATGTTCTATAGCTCTTGCTTACATATAGGCTCTTGCTTAAGTCTAGGAGTACTGAATCCCAGTGCTCGGCCAACTCCCTATCCAGCCACTTCACAACCTCTCACCCCAGCTCATACGTTCTCCCAAGGCTCCAGGCACAGCCTTTCTTCTTCTTGCATTCTCCAACGGAAATTGATCTACGGAACGGCAGATCGGCTCTCAATGGCTGCTCAATGCACTTTAATTGTATTAGAGCCTAAGTACGAGATTAGCGCTTAAATCTGTCCCGGAGAATAGTGATCTGAACACTGCCATAGCGTATTAAATTGATGTGGATTCTAACACAGGGCTGAGAGGAAAAGCCAGCTCTGGTAATACAAAATAATGACAGTCGGCTTCCTTTCTCTGGGTTGGGGACTCTCGTAACATTTTTGGGGGAGAGAGAAGAAATCATTGATGTGTTTAAACTATTTATTCCTTCCTCTATGTGGAAATTGAGGATATTGAGGCTGTGGTTCCTAGCGACATGATTTTTTGTTCCTTCCCCTGGCTTATAGTGAGGCGGCAAGAGTTCTCAGATGTGGTTGTCTACTGTGAAGCTTGTAAAACACTTTGAAAAAAGGGAAGGATATAACAACAACAACAACAACAACAACAACAACAACAACAAAATCACACTTTTTTTTCTCAGTTTGGGATGAATTTGAGTCACAAATTAGGACATTCTGAGCTGGTATTTGTCCTACATCCATGAGTCTAAAATAATCTCAAGATAATTTATTTTTTATTTTTTTTAAAAAGAGGCCACAAATGATCCAAACAGTCAGAGAAACTCTTCCAACAAAATCCACGCTACAGTTCACATAAGCACATAGTATGCATCGATCGGAATTGATATAATAATGGGTTTCTCCTATCACAGCAATGGTAGAAATGCTGAACGGCTGAATGTTTTCTAAAGGTTTGTGGCTTATTAGATCATTGTTATTTGGTATCAGTCTGTAAAAAAGGAGAAATCACAGATCAGATGCTTCAATAAAGGACGTGTCAGAGGGTCAAGAGAAATCTGACAACACCCGTTACACAAAGGTCAATATTAGTTGAGTCAGAGGTGGAAAGGTTTGTTTAATCTGCTCCATTCCAAATGCCATCAGCCTAAACCCCTTGACAAGTGAGCAGATGGATATACACTCGGAGATTGTTTATCTGGTGTTGGTAGGACAGAGCAGGGCTGAGCCTTTTCAACCCGACGACGTCTTTAGGGGAATCTATTTGTGGCGGTGTGATGTGCCCTTGCATTCCTTGTCCAGAGGAATATATCAGTGTGAGATATAGGAGAGCAAATGCACTGAAATTACTTTCATCTGTAAACTGTTTCCTTCTGCGAGTCTCCGGGTGAAATTGGATTTTTTTTTTTTTCCCCCCCTCTTTTATTTCTTCTTTACACTTTCCTGATCTTTCTCTCTCTCTCTCTCCCTCTGTTCTTCTTCTTCACCTCTACATAATGGCGTTTGGATGATACAAAGAAAAAACACATGACTGGCTGAGATCGTGAATGTAGATGGATAGCGTTTTTATCGATTCCCATTGGTTGAGGAGTTCATTGTGACCAGTCTACATTCACCAGGGCAGGTCATTGATTGGTCCGGGCGGAGAAGGGCCCGAGAAGAGGCCATTCTGACACTGGCAATTAATACATGAAATGTAGCTAACACCTTCAAGACGCTAGCAAGTGTGCGGTTGAGTGTACGCTGTAACAAGCATGTCTGAATCATATTAGTAAACTCTACTCTATAATTTTTACTGTATAATTTGATAGAGTTTTTTTAGACAGTACTCCAGTGGAGGCTGGTGAGGGGAGGACGGCTCATAATAATTGCCGGAATGGAGTACATGGAACGGCATCAAACGTGTTTTTACTCTGGTTTTCATGTGTTTGATGCCGTTCCATCAACTCCAATAAACCATTTACACAATAGCCTTATTTTACATAATAACATTATTTCAGTCATTATTATGAGTCGTCCTCCCCTCAGCAGCCTCCTCTGCAATACAGAAAAATCCATATACAAAGTCAAAACAACTTACCGTTCCACAAACATACTGTAGATCCACTAAACGTGGCTGGGACTTAATGCCCGACCTTCAGAGTAAGGCAAAGAGAGTAATAAAAGACAAAAACACCAACTCATGTACTACGTACGTGCATTTCAAGAAACGTTAATGACATCACACTTGCTCAGATCCACTTGCTCCCACCGTGTTCATACCCATCCTGTCTCTCACAAGTAGATCCCTTCCAATGTCCAGTTCTTGAAATAATTTATGCCGTATTGCTTTAATATTGCACCACATTTTTTTTCTATATTTAAATAATAATGTGTTTGATTCATCCACTGTCTTAACGGTGGAGGATCATTTGATTTTGAGTTTTTGAGAAAAACATTTTTTGTTGTTGTAAATGATTGATGAGAAAACAGTGGTCCAGCTCATCGGGTTTCTCACCACGCCCTCATCTTGAAATATGCAGATAGACGGATTAAATTGTGAATATTCTATCTTGTAGAATAAATTGTATACTGGATTATTAAGCGTAAATTTTTGTTAACTGAGATTTTGTTAATTGTAATTCCAACACTCCCTCCATCTGACAATATTAGCTATGTTTTAGGTCTTGGTTCCAATAGTTTATATGTATATTTCTTAAGAGATTGTCAGTTAGATAGGCTTTCCGCAAGGTTTTGTACATCTTACCCATCATATGAGAATCCTTTTCTGACTCAAATAGGATTCCCTCAACATTGATCTGTTGTCCAAGATCAGTTCTCTGTCATATAAAACGTTTAAGTTGCATGTATTTGAAAATGTCTACATTGGTCAGTCCAAAATGGCTTTTTAAATCTGTCATGGAAATAATTGTATTTCATATTACCTAGTCAATTATGGCTCTATGCCTTTAGTTTTCCATGTGAGACAAATTATCATTTATAATTGTAACCTCTGTAGCTAGCCTGTAATGCAGACCAAATACATTGAATGTAGGCACAAGCAATAACTGCCAAGAGGTTGCATTGGTTTAACTGCCATAGATATGCCAACAATTCTCCTCCAATCTGATCCCGTTCTGATGTTCTATCCGTTCTATCGTTCTCCTGTACTTAAGGGACGAGGCTGAGAACACTCCGAGGTAGGTGAGACAGATGACTGTTGAACTCCCGCATGGATTGAATCATTACAGCCTCCTTCCTCCCTGCTGGATTTGTGTTAGGATCAGCAATATTTCACACTGACAGAAGGACCCAACAGCAGGCGTCCACACACAAGCCCGACTTCCACGTTTTATTTATTTATTTCTGTTTTCCTTCCATTCTCGTTGCATTCTGGGGTTGACAGATAGTTTGAATTCAAAGCAACTCATGTTTTACCACCAAAATAAAAGGAAATCAGAAAATATATTAAACGTGAGATGATCTGATCGTATGACTAGAAATATCCACAGCTGAACTCTGGAGAAAAAATAATACATAATTGATTTATTTATGTACAATATTAATCTGCATGCTAGCTGAAGGCGAGAGTCGTTTCTGCTCTGCCGGTGGTAATGGGGCCTTGCATCAGTAAGAGTCTCTGCTAGACGGAAATGTTTAAAATGCCCTGCGAGTCCCTTTACCTCTCTCTCTCTCTCTCTCTCTCTCTCTCTCTCTCTCTCTCTCTCTCTCTCTCTCTCCCTACCTCCATCTCTCTCTCTCTCTCTCTCTCTCTCTCTCTCTAGCTCGATCTCTCTCCCTGCCTCTTACTGACATATGCAGTAGACACAACATTAGAACTCAGGTTCAGTTGATTGACTCCATTTGCAGCAGCCTCTTACCTCAACCCCCTACCCATTAAATAATGGCATGTCGGGCAACAGATCACTTGTACCTCCATGCCACAGAAAACAGACAAGCTGACTCCTCTAATCTATCCCATCCGTATTTGATGAATTTTTTCTGTTCAGGACAGAGCTCCTTTTTTTTATGGACCCATAAATAGTGCATCAGCGCTAACTGCGAGTGCTTCACAAAAGACACGGGAGGCTTGAAAGTCTTAAGTTTGACTCGGGGGCGAAGCACTCACTTCAACTCTCTGACTTTCACCTTTTCTGCCACGGAAATAAATTGAGGTGGAAGTAACGGGCCTGTCTTTGTCTTTGTCTTTGTCGCAGTAATTCTCAATACAATCAGGGCGTATTAGCTTTGGAATGTAGTGACATGGAATGATGTTTACTGAC
>NC_143042.1:50620000-50652500 GCF_057628025.1 Oncorhynchus mykiss | reverse complement strand
GTGTTTTTAGCCTGTTTGGGGAACATCTAGTGTTTTTCCTGGATTGGGGATCTGTAAGTGTGAATTCATCTCAACACCACCACCTCCAACAGTATCCTTCAGCTAACGATAATGACACCAATCATAACACTAATGATAATGGCTATGATGACGCTAATGATGGACCTGTGAGGCTGTTTGCCTAATCTGTTTTCCTCAATATCTTTCCCTGGGGGAGGGAGGGAGGGCGGGAGGGAGGGATATCCTGTCTGAATGGTCCCTGGTGGTCTTAAAGTCCCCTAAACACATAGACACACAAACACACACGCACGCAAACGCGCACGCACACACACACACAAACACACAGGTGAATAGACACAGACACCTTCTCACACTGATATTACGTCAACTCCCAACGCCTAATTACAAACAGGGGACAGGAGTTAGCCAGGGAGAGGGTCCCCCTAGGGGCCACAGAGCCACCATAACACTCCCACCCCACCTCACTCATCTCCCTCCTCACCTGCCTCTCTCCCTCCTCGCCCCGCCTCTCTCCATCCCCTAAGGGAGTTGTAAGACAACCAGGTGACACTGGGAGATGTTGCATCTCTCCCAAGACATCTGTTCCTATCCCCCCTCCCTCCTCCCTACTTCCACAGTTTCCCGACCTCCCTACAGGTTAAATTAGGTAACAGGAATACAAGAAAATAAAAATAAGAGAGTAAGAGAGGTAAATCAGAATTTAATTTATCTCTGGCAGTACTTGTGTCGGCAATTAAAACTATAAAATATTAATCCCCAAAATTGCTTCATCGACAGGCTCTATGGTAGAGGAGAGGAGAGGAGAGGAGAGGAGAGGAGATGAGAGGAGAGGAGAGGAGAGGGGAGGAGAGGAGAGGAAAGGAAAGGAAAGGAGAGGAGAGGAGAGGAGAGGAGAGGAGAGGAGAGGAGAGGAGAGGAGAGGAGAGGAGAGGAGAGGAGAGGAGAGGAGAGGGGAGGGAGGGAGGGAGGGAGGGAGGGAGGGAGGGAGGGAGGGAGAAAAGAGAGAAGAGACAAGAGGTACAAAGAGAGAGAGGGACAAAGAGAGAGAAATTGAGAAAGAGCGAGGAAGAGAGAAAGAGGGCAAGAGAGAGCGGGAGAGAGAGAAAGGGAGAGAGAAAAAAGAGAGAGAGAGAGAGAGGGAGGGAGAGAGAGAGAGAGAGAGGGGAAGAATGCAAAAACGGGTGCTAGTATAGTATTTATTAATATATTACATTTTCCCTCTTTTCTCAAAATAGATTTCAAATAACTGAGACCACCTTTATAGTGCTAAATCCTCTGCCTAATCTGCCAGTACTGTATTGATTGCTGATCACAGACAGAAGCAGCCCACTGACTAAGCAACATGGCTGCTCTAGAATCTAGGCTGGTGGACAACACAAGTCTCTCTCTCCCCAACATCCAGGCTGGATAAAACCTTGCATTGGGGGGAAAATCTGCCAGTGCTGTGCCTGCATAGAGAAGAAAATAAGGATAAATCCATCTCTCCTTCATCTACTTCTCTTTCTCTCTGTCTGAGAGAGGGGGGGGGTACATAATCACCAGACAGACTTTATTCACCATAGTAGAATTTTAATGAACCGCCCAACAGTATATTGGCATAAACAGTGTTCGGCCATCTTGGCTCTAGGATCTGGCAGTTGCCCTTTAAGAGAAAGAAAAGGCAGGGTCCAGCTGGAGCCGAATCCCCTCTCTGGTCATTAAAAAAAATATATTTTTAAAATGGCCTCCGTCGGTTGCTCTCTCATTATTGCAGTGAAGGACGGTGGTAATGGTCCTGAAATGGTTCTGGCATGATGTCATCGCAACCTTTGGCCCTAGGAAGTGGACAGAGATTGCGTAATGATGCAAACACTTAGGTGGGAGTGGATGCTGCTTCCTACTTCCTGGTTCGATACAGGTCGCGCACGGCCACATCATTAAGCCTAAGTTACTCGTTAAACCGGTGTGGTTGGACGTGTATTTATATGTTCAGTCCATACAGCCTCGTTCCTCACAATGACTGCGGGGCAAATATTTAGGTTCACACTTTGTTTGGATGTCGATAAACCTCAATCAATGCCACAAAAACACACACACACCCACCCACACACACACACACACACACACACACACACACACACACACACACACACACACACACACACAGAGAAACAGACACTGAACAAAACACACACACACACACACACACACACACACACACACACACACACACACACACACACACACAGAGAAACAGACACTGAACAAAACACACACACACACACACACACACACACACACACTACAGTATAGCAGCTGAATGATGCGTAAGTAAAATTAGCCACAACGTAATGATGCTGTAAATATGTCATTAATAAACACAAAATGAGGGAAGCTAACGTTCTTGCTTGCGGCAGCCATTTGGATATTGCCCTGAAACTCTAGCTAGCCTCTAGAGTTTAACTGTAATGATTCTCATCCACGAGTTGCAATTGCCTGACACCTTCCACCACACACACACACACACACACACACACACACACACAAACATGCATACACACACACACACACACACACACACACACACACACACACACACACACACACACACAAACATGCATACACGCACACACACACACACACACACACACACACACACACACACACACAAACATGCATACACACACACACACACACACACACACACACACACACACACACACACACACACACACACACACACACACACACACACCCTCCTTCGCCCATAAGAGAGGTGCTGACTTCCATTAATTATCTCCTCACAGGGTCTTCAGACTACCTGTCAGCGATCTGGCCTTTAAAGACAGAGAAAAGGCGGGTGGAGGAGGAGAGGAGAGGGGGAGGCCTAATGTTCCTCATGTCACCTGTGTTCTGTGGGCCTGTGGAATCTGTTTTACCAGTCCAGTCGGCCAGACACCTCCATATCTGCACTCCGCTCAAACAGAGACACTCTGTTTCCACCTCCTGTGTCTGTCCCCCCACCCATGTGCACCCCCCCGTGTCTGTCCCCCCCCATTCCCCCCCCCCCCCCCCTGTGTCAGAGAGGAGGTAGGGGGAGAGGGGGAGGGATGAGACGGGGGCATGTGTGAGATAAAGTGAGAGAAGAGTAGAATAGCAAGGAGGAGTGTGGTGGTGCATGCGGAGAGAGATAGAGAGGCGAGAAGAATGAAAAAAAAAAAAGTATGTTTTGTTGTTTGTGAATTATGCACTCAGGTTGACCGTTCTAAAAATCCAAACATGTGAACAGGAAAATAAACAAATGTTTAGGTCATAAATACTTGGCAGGTAGCCAGCCACAAAATGAATCCATTTAAGGTTGGTAAACAGGGACTAAAATGATCAGCCGCCACCTGCATTGGCGGGTAAGATGTTTACTTCACCAGATACAGTGGTCGGTGGTCAGGGCTCCACAGTGTGAGAGTTTCACCAGCCACGGTGGTCGGTGGTCAGGGCTCCACAGTGTGAGAGTTTCACCAGCCACGGTGGTCGGTGGTCAGGGCTCCACAGTGTGAGAGTTTCACCAGCCACGGTGGTCGGTGGTCAGGGCTCCACAGTGTGAGAGTTTCACCAGCCACGGTGGTCGGTGGTCAGGGCTCCACAGTGTGAGAGTTTCACCAGCCACGGTGGTCGGTGGTCAGGGCTCCACAGTGTGAGAGTTTCACCAGCCACGGTGAGGGGTGGTCAGGGCTCCACAGTGTGAGAGTTTCACCAGCCACGGTGGTCGGTGGTCAGGGCTCCACAGTGTGAGAGTTTTACCAGCCACGGTGAGGGGCTCCACAGTGTGAGAGTTTTACCAGCCACGGTGAGGGGTGGTCAGGGCGCCACAGTGTGAGAGTTTTACCAGCCACGGTGAGGGGTGGTCAGGGCGCCACAGTGTGAGAGTTTCACCAGCCACGGTGGTCGGTGGTCAGGGCTCCACAGTGTGAGAGTTTCACCAGCCACGGTGGTCGGTGGTCAGGGCTCCACAGTGTGAGAGTTTTACCAGCCACGGTGAGGGGTGGTCAGGGCTCCACAGTGTGAGAGTTTTACCAGCCACGGTGAGGGGTGGTCAGGGCTCCACAGTGTGAGAGTTTTACCAGCCACGGTGAGGGGTGGTCAGGGCTCCACAGTGTGAGAGTTTTACCAGCCACGGTGAGGGGTGGTCAGGGCTCCACAGTGTGAGAGTTTTACCAGCCACGGTGGTCGGTGGTCAGGGCTCCACAGTGTGAGAGTTTCAACAGCCACCGTGGTCGGTGGTCAGGGCTCCACAGTGTGAGAGTTTCACCAGCCACGGTGGTCGGTGGTCAGGGCTCCACAGTGTGAGAGTTTCACCAGCCACGGTGGTCGGTGGTCAGGGCTCCACAGTGTGAGAGTTTCACCAGCCACGGTGGTCGGTGGTCAGGGCTCCACAGTGTGAGAGTTTCACCAGCCACGGTGAGGGGTGGTCAGGGCTCCACAGTGTGAGAGTTTCACCAGCCACGGTGAGGGGTGGTCAGGGCTCCACAGTGTGAGAGTTTTACCAGCCACGGTGAGGGGTGGTCAGGGCTCCACAGTGTGAGAGTTTCACCAGCCACGGTGGTCGGTGGTCAGGGCTCCACAGTGTGAGAGTTTTACCAGCCACGGTGAGGGGTGGTCAGGGCTCCACAGTGTGAGAGTTTCAACAGCCACGGTGAGGGGTGGTCAGGGCTCCACAGTGTGAGAGTTTCACCAGCCACGGTGAGGGGTGGTCAGGGCTCCACAGTGTGAGAGTTTCACCAGCCACGGTGAGGGGTGGTCAGGGCTCCACAGTGTGAGAGTTTCACCAGCCACGGTGAGGGGTGGTCAGGGCTCCACAGTGTGAGAGTTTTACCAGCCACGGTGAGGGGTGGTCAGGGCTCCACAGTGTGAGAGTTTTACCAGCCACGGTGAGGGGTGGTCAGGGCTCCACAGTGTGAGAGTTTTACCAGCCACGGTGAGGGGTGGTCAGGGCTCCACAGTGTGAGAGTTTTACCAGCCACGGTGAGGGGTGGTCAGGGCTCCACAGTGTGAGAGTTTCACCAGCCACGGTGGTCGGTGGTCAGGGCTCCACAGTGTGAGAGTTTTACCAGCCACGGTGGTCGGTGGTCAGGGCTCCACAGTGTGATCATATTTATAAATAAATGCAGTCGCTGTTTTCAAGGTATTTCTGACGTTTTTTGTTTCATTGCTGCTAAATTAATCGCAAAGAACTATGATTCCTATAATCTGTCCCACCTCGCACTGCAACACTGCCTGGCTGGGGGCTGTGCACAGGTGAACAGCTGAGTGAAAGAGTCACTTTTAGAAGGGCTGTGCACAGGTGAACAGCTGAGTGAAAGAGTCACTTTTAGAAGGGCTGTGCACAGGTGAAAAGCTGAGTGAAAGAGTCACTTTTAGAAGGGCTGTGCACAGGTGAACAGCTGAGTGAAAGAGTCACTTTTAGAAGGGCTGTGCACAGGTGAAAAGCTGAGTGAAAGAGTCACTTTTAGAAGGGCTGTGCACAAGTGAACAGCTGAGTGAAAGAGTCACTTTTAGAAGGGCTGTGCACAGGTGAAAAGCTGAGTGAAAGAGTCACTTTTAGAAGGGCTGTGCACAAGTGAACAGCTGAGTGAAAGAGTCACTTTTAGAAGGGCTGTGCACGGGCATAAAAGTTGGTCAAATTTACTTGAAACGAACCTCTACTGAAGCGAGACTTTCTTGGCTATTTCCATTTGTTTAGTTCACAAGCTAGATTGTTTTGTTCTATGTTTGAATTGTAACTGCTAGGGGAAGAGACGACAACACTTCTACTAGTCAATCTCACAAGAACAAACATGGCTCTAGTCACGTTACCACGGTTATCTGTGAACATGTTAGTCTCATCTAATGATGTTAAAAGACTCAGGGCACGTCTTACTAGTTAAAACATGTATTGTTTTAGAAACATTACAAAGCTCATCAGTTTGTTTAATTTAGTTGTATCTACCCGCCACAGTGGCTGGTTGACCAAAAAGTACATTTTAGGCCCTAGTGGTAAACATGAAAGCACCCACAAAAACAGGAGGTTCTGTTAGATACACAAACACACCCTTCCAATTCCTTCACACGCAACCCTTGGCACACACACACACACACACACACCCATCACACAGGCTAATCCCTTAAGGGGGCTTAAGGACACCTGTCGGAAGTGTGATTCCTGCAGGAGGTGCTCCAGGTATTTTGACTCAGGTAGTAATTAGCCCATGAAACATCAATCAGTCCATTACAAAGAGAGGGCAGAACAGAGGGGAAAGGCAGGGCTGGTAATGGATGGGTGTCTTTACGGGGCATTTAGCTAGCTAGCTAAAACCTGACGGAGTGAGGAAGGGAGGACGACAGGAAGAGGAGGAGGACAGGTAGCATTGAAAAGAGGGAAGGATAGATACAGGTGAGGGAAAGAAGAACAAAAACTACACCGAGGCAAACTACACCGAGGCAAACTACGCCGAGGAAAACTACGCCGAGGCAAACTAAACCGAGGCAAACTACGCCGAGACAAACTACGCCGAGGCAAGAGATCCATGCCCCGTAGCCTGGGTCCACCCTGGGAGTGCTGGAGTCGACCAGCTCAGTAATGATAACTCAGACGCTTCCTCCATTCAATGTCATTATTCGGTCTCTAATTGTCTAACCAATTTAAGGCTATAGCGTGTTTGATTAAAATGGACACGATTTAATAACCTCGCCCCCAAAAATGAATACACCTAAAGATGAAATAATTAAAACTGCAGGAAGATAAGAACACTATCTATCACTCCTTCTGTCTTTGACTTAACTCCCTCTTTCCTTCCAGACACATTGGATGTGCTTTAATTGGACATCGGTGGAGGAAAGTGAATAGAGTTGAATAAGTAGACCGATTTGAGAGGGGGGGGGGTGCCTGGGGAGGTGGCGATGGACTGACGGAAGGATGGATAAATGGATGATTAGATGGATGGATGGACAAAACAAACAGACTTGAGGACAGAGAGACAGATGGGTGGACTGGCGAACGGATGGATGAATTAACTAATATGCAAGTGAATGAGGAAGAGAATGAGAGTTGGCCTGCAGTGTTGACTTTGCATGTGTCCGTTTAGGCCCAGGGGAGAGAGGGCCAGGCTATATAAAGACCAGCATGGCCTGGGTGAGTCTGGATGTCTCTTAACCCCTAGTGGGACATAGAGAGAACTGGGGCAGGACATCCTCATCGTCCTCAACACACACACACACACACACACACACACACACACACACACACACACACACACACACACACACACACACACTCACACACACTCACACACACACTCACACACACACACACACACACACACACACACACACACACACACACACACACACACACACTCACACACACACTCACACACACACACAAAGTCTCACTTAGTCTCCAAAGAACTGCTAACTGCCTCAAACAAATACAATAAGCTTCTTTAAAAAAAAAAATCTAGACACACACACACACACACACACACCATGTCCCCAAGTTTCTAATGTCACGTTTTTAATGTCACGTGCACAAGTACAGTGAAATACGTTTCTTGCAAACTCCAAACCCAACAATGCAGGAATAAATATCAATGTAGCACTAAAAATAACACAGAACAAAAACACACAAGAAAACTAATGAGAACGCGACAAGTAAGTAAGTTGTATACAGGGTCAGTAGCTAAATACAGGGTCAGTAGCTACATACAGGGTCAGTAGCTATATACAGGGTCAGTAGCTAAATACAGGGTCAGTAGCTACATACAGGGTCAGTAGCTATATACAGGGTCAGTAGCTAAATACAGGGTCAGTAGCTAAATACAGGGTCAGTAGCTACATACAGGGTCAGTAGCTATATACAGGGTCAGTAGCTAAATACAGGGTCAGTAGCTACATACAGGGTCAGTAGCTATATACAGGGTCAGTAGCTATATACAGGGTCAGTAGCTATATACAGGGTCAGTAGCTAAATACAGGGTCAGTAGCTATATACAGGATCAGTAGCTAAATACAGGGTCAGTAGCTAAATATAGGGTCAGTAGCTAAATATAGGGTCAGTAGCTATATACAGGGTCAGTAGCTACATACAGGGTCAGTAGCTAAATATAGGGTCAGTAGCTAAATACAGGGTCAGTAGCTATATACAGGGTCAGTAGCTATATACAGGGTCAGTAGCTATATACAGGGTCAGTAGCTACATACAGGGTCAGTAGCTATATACAGGGTCAGTAGCTATATACAGGGTCAGTAGCTACATACAGGGTCAGTAGCTACATACAGGGTCAGTAGCTATATACAGGGTCAGTAGCTAAATACAGGGTCAGTAGCTATATACAGGGTCAGTAGCTATATACAGGGTCAGTAGCTACATACAGGATCAGTAGCTATATACAGGATCAGTAGCTATATACAGGATCAGTAGCTACATACAGGGTCAGTAGCTACATACAGGATCAGTAGCTATATACAGGATCAGTAGCTACATACAGGGTCAGTAGCTACATACAGGGTCAGTAGCTATATACAGGGTCAGTAGCTAAATACAGGGTCAGTAGCTATATACAGGGTCAGTAGCTATATACAGGGTCAGTAGCTACATACAGGATCAGTAGCTACATACAGGGTCAGTAGCTAAATACAGGGTCAGTAGCTATATACAGGGTCAGTAGCTATATACAGGGTCAGTAGCTACATACAGGGTCAGTAGCTATATACAGGGTCAGTAGCTACATACAGGGTCAGTAGCTAAATACAGGGTCAGTAGCTATATACAGGGTCAGTAGCTACATACAGGGTCAGTAGCTATATACAGGGTCAGTAGCTATATACAGGGTCAGTAGCTACATACAGGATCAGTAGCTATATACAGGGTCAGTAGCTACATACAGGATCAGTAGCTATATACAGGGTCAGTAGCTACATACAGGATCAGTAGCTATATACAGGGTCAGTAGCTACATACAGGGTCAGTAGCTATATACAGGGTCAGTAGCTACATACAGGATCAGTAGCTACATACAGGGTCAGTAGCTAAATACAGGGTCAGTAGCTATATACAGGGTCAGTAGCTATATACAGGGTCAGTAGCTACATACAGGGTCAGTAGCTATATACAGGGTCAGTAGCTACATACAGGGTCAGTAGCTAAATACAGGGTCAGTAGCTATATACAGGGTCAGTAGCTAAATACAGGGTCAGCAGCTACATACAGGATCAGTAGCTACATACAGGGTCAGTAGCTATATACAGGGTCAGTAGCTATATACAGGGTCAGTAGCTACATACAGGGTCAGTAGCTATATACAGGGTCAGTAGCTACATACAGGGTCTGTAGCTACATACAGGGTCAGTAGCTATATACAGGGTCAGTTCCAATTGCACATTTACAATGTGCAAAGATACTGGAGTCTACTGAAGGAACACCATAAAAAACGGTACATGGTAAAGATACTGGAGTCTACCGAAGGGACACCATAAAACACGGTACATGGTAAAGATACTGGAGTCTACCGAAGGGACACCATAAAACACGGTACATGGTAAAGATACTGGAGTCTACCGAAGGGAAACCATAAAACATGGTACATGGTAAAGATACTGGAGTCTACTGAAGGGACACCATAAAACACGGTACATGGTAAAGATACTGGAGTCTACTGAAGGGACACCATAAAACACGGTACATGGTAAAGATACTGGAGTCTACACCATAAAACACGGTACATGGTAAAGATACTGGAGTCTACTGAAGGGACACCATAAAACACGGTACATGGTAAAGATACTGCAGTCTACACCATAAAACACGGTACATGGTAAAGATACTGGAGTCTACTGAAGGGAAACCATAAAACATGGTACATGGTAAAGATACTGGAGTCTACTGAAGGGACACCATAAAACATGGTACATGGACATGGCAAAGATACTGGAGTCTACTGAAGGGACACCATAAAACACGGTACATGGTAAAGATACTGGAGTCTACCGAAGGGACACCATAAAACACGGTACATTGTAAAGATACTGGAGTCTACCGAAGGGACACCATAAAACACGGTACATGGTAAAGATACTGGAGTCTACTGAAGGGACACCATAAAACACGGTACATGGTAAAGATACTGGAGTCTACTGAAGGGACACCATAAAACACGGTACATGGTAAAGATACTGGAGTCTACACCATAAAACATGGTACATGGTAAAGATACTGGAGTCTACCGAAGGAACACCATAAAACACGGTACATGGTAAAGATACTGGAGTCTACTGAAGGGACACCATAAAACATGGGACATGGTAAAGATACTGGAGTCTACACCATAAAACATGGTACATGGTAAAGATACTGGAGTCTACTGAAGGGAAACCATAAAACATGGTACATGGTAAAGATACTGGAGTCTACTGAAGGAACACCATAAAACATGGTACATGGACATGCTAAAGATACTGGAGTCTACTGAAGGGAAACCATAAAACATGGTACATGGTAAAGATACTGGAGTCTACTGAAGGAACACCATAAAACATGGTACATGGACATGGTAAAGATACTGGAGTCTACCGAAGGGACACCATAAAACACGGTACATGGTAAAGATACTGGAGTCTACCGAAGGAACACCATAAAACATGGTACATGGACATGGTAAAGATACTGGAGTCTACCGAAGGGACACCATAAAACACGGTACATGGTAAAGATACTGGAGTCTACCGAAGGAACACCATAAAACATGGTACATGGACATGGTAAAGATACTGGAGTCTACCGAAGGGACACCATAAAACATGGTACATGGACATGGTAAAGATACTGGAGTCTACTGAAGGGAAACCATAAAACATGGTACATGGTAAAGATACTGGAGTCTACCGAAGGAACACCATAAAACACGGTACATGGTAAAGATACTGGAGTCTACTGAAGGGACACCATAACACATGGTACATGGACATGGTAAAGATACTGGAGTCTACTGAAGGGACACCATAAAACACGGTACATGGTAAAGATACTGGAGTCTACCGAAGGGACACCATAAAACACGGTACATGGTAAAGATACTGGAGTCTACACCATAAAACATGGTACATGGTAAAGATACTGGAGTCTACCGAAGGAACACCATAAAACATGGTACATGGACATGGTAAAGATACTGGAGTCTACCGAAGGGACACCATAAAACATGGTACATGGACATGGTAAAGATACTGGAGTCTACTGAAGGGAAACCATAAAACATGGTACATGGTAAAGATACTGGAGTCTACCGAAGGAACACCATAAAACACGGTACATGGTAAAGATACTGGAGTCTACTGAAGGGACACCATAAAACATGGTACATGGACATGGTAAAGATACTGGAGTCTACTGAAGGGACACCATAAAACACGGTACATGGTAAAGATACTGGAGTCTACTGAAGGAACACCATAAAACATGGTACATGGTAAAGATACTGGAGTCTACTGAAGGGACACCATAAAACACGGTACATGGTAAAGATACTGGAGTCTACCGAAGGGACACCATAACACGGTACATGGTAAAGATACTGGAGTCTACTGAAGGAACACCATAACACACGGTACATGGTAAAGATACTGGAGTCTACACCATAAAACATGGTACATGGTAAAGATACTGGAGTCTACCGAAGGAACACCATAAAACATGGTACATGGACATGGTAAAGATACTGGAGTCTACCGAAGGAACACCATAAAACATGGTACATGGACATGGTAAAGATACTGGAGTCTACTGAAGGGACACCATAAAACACGGTACATGGTAAAGATACTGGAGTCTACTGAAGGGACACCATAAAACACGGTACATTTTAAAGATACTGGAGTCTACTGAAGGAACACCATAAAACATGGTACATGGTAAAGATACTGGAGTCTACACCATAAAACACGGTACATGGTAAAGATACTGGAGTCTACCGAAGGGACACCATAAAACACGGTACATGGTAAAGATACTGGAGTCTACCGAAGGAACACCATAAAACATGGTACATGGACATGGTAAAGATACTGGAGTCTACTGAAGGGACACCATAAAACACGGTACATGGTAAAGATACTGGAGTCTACTGAAGGGACACCATAAAACACGGTACATGGTAAAGATACTGGAGTCTACTGAAGGAACACCATAAAACACGGTACATGGTAAAGATACAGCACACATTTACACTCCTATTTGACGAGCTCAGGGAGAGAGATAGAGCCACTGTGCCTTCAACAGTCCTGATCTCTTCACAACCTCTAGTTCTGAGGCCCCAGGGGGCCTCTTCCTTAACCTGCAGGCCTATTGCCTAGCCAGCGTGTGGCTCCCCCCCCCCTCTGCTACCACCCTGCACGATAACTACATCAGCCCTTAGTGTTGGAAGAAGAGCTGCGGAGGGAGAGGCTTTTAACCGAGACCACATTTAATCTGTGTGTGTGTGTGTGTTTGTGTGTGTGTGTGTGTGTGTGTGTGTGTGGATTCGGTGTGTCCCTGCGTACTTGCGTCAACAGGTGCGTCTGTGTCTGTCTCTCATCAATAGCAGCTCTATGGAAACATAGTAGTATTTGCAGGAGTCAGGTGTGTGTGTGTGTGTGTGTGTGTGTGTGGTGGGGGGGGGGGGGGGGGGGGGGGGGCACTGGTGGAGAAAAAAAACTATTCTCATAAAAGTAAAGATACCTTCATAGACGATAACTGAAGAAAAAGTGAAAGTCACCCAGTAAATTCCTACTTCAGTAAGACTAAAAGTATTCGGTTATTGCTAAAATGTCCTTAAGTATCAAAAGTAAAAGTATAAATCATTTCACATTCCTTATATTCAGCAAACCAGGCGGCAACATGTTCTTGTTTAACACTCCTGTTGTGTTCGTTTGATGTTAATTAATGATGTGTTCCCGTGACAAAATGATTTTAAATCCATTATAATACATATATATATATATATAATACAACCTAATGTTGTGCTAGATCTTTTTTTTATCAACTTCAGTTCTTGTGAACTTCTATTTGCTCTTTATAAGGTATAAAAGCATAAGGTATATAAGCATAAGGTATAAAAGCATAAGGTATAGAAGCATAAGGTATAGAAGCATAAGGTATAAAAGCATAAGGTATAGAAGCATAAGGTATAAAAGCATAAGGTATAAAAGCATAAGGTATAGAAGCATAAGGTATAAAAGCATAAGGTATAAAAGCATAAGGTATAAAAGCATAAGGTATAGAAGCATAAGGTATAAAAGCATAAGGTATAGAAGCATAAGGTATAAAAGCATAAGGTATAAATGCATAAGGTATAGAAGCATAAGGTGTAAAAGCATAAGGTCTGGATTATTTTGACTATAATAAATATACAGATGAAACACATTGTGGTATTTATCACAGACTACTTGGTGTCAAAGTTTATCAAGGACATTTGTTTTGAAACCATTTCAAATGTTTAAATAGTGGCAGGATTTTATGTCATCTACATGGGATATGGAGTATCTTGTTGGCCCGTTCTTTGGCTGGAAGGTAACAATAACCTCAGCAGGGCCCTTTTCCTCATCACTGGATGGTTCCTCATCACTGGATGGTTCCTCATCACTGGATGGTTCCTCATCACTGGATGGTTCCACATCACTGGATGGTTCCACATCACTGGATGGTTCCTCATCACTGGATGGTTCCTCATCACTGGATGGTTCCACATCACTGGATGGTTCCACATCACTGGATGGTTCCTCATCACTGGATGGTTCCACATCACTGGATGGTTCCTCATCACTGGATGGTTCCACATCACTGGATGGTTCCACATCACTGGATGGTTCCACATCACTGGATGGTTCCACATCACTGGATGGTTCCACATCACTGGATGGTTCCTCATCACTGGATGGTTCCACATCACTGGATGGTTCCTCATCACTGGATGGTTCCTCATCACTGGATGGTTCCTCATCACTGGATGGTTCCTCATCACTGGATGGTTCCTCATCACTGGATGGTTCCACATCACTGGATGGTTCCTCATCACTGGATGGTTCCTCATCACTGGATGGTTCTTGGTCTGGATCATATTCTGTGTTGTCTTCAACATCAGACACTTCCTCCTCTAATGCATCTTCACTGTCAGTTTCCTGACCTCTCTCCTCCTCATCAGTGTCATGATCAAAGATATGATCAAGAGCAAATACACACACATATCGTTTGGTCATTGTGCTGCCACAGAATGACTCAAAATAGTTCCAATTAATTTTACCCCTTTTTCTCCCCAATTTCGTGGTATCCAATTGTTTTTAGTAGCTACTATCTTGTCTCATCGCTACAACTCCCGTACGGGCTCGGGAGAGACGAAGGTTGAAAGTCATGCGTCCTCCGATACACAACCCAACCAAGCCGCACTGCTTCTTAACACAGCGCGCATCCAACCCGGAAGTCAGCCGCACCAATGTGTCAGAGGAAACACAGTGCACCTGGAAACCTTGGTTAGCGCGCACTGCGCCCGGCCCGCCACAGGACTGCGCCCGGCCCGCCACGCTGGTGCATGATGAGACAAGGATTTCCCTACCGGCCAAACCCTCCCTAAACCGTACGACGCTAGGCCAATTGTGCGTCGCCCTACGGACCTCCCAGTCGCGGCCGGCTACGACAGAGCCTGGGCTTCTCTGGTGGCACAGCTGGTGCTGCAGCACAGCGCCCTTAACCACTGCGCCACCCGGGACGCCCATGGTTGATATGGTTGATATGGTTGATATGGTTGACATGGTTATGGTTGATATGGTTGACATGGTTATGGTTGACATGGTTGACATGGTTATGGTTGATATGGTTGATATGGTTGATATGGTTGACATGGTTGATATGGTTGATATGGTTGATATGGTTGACATGGTTATGGTTGATATGGTTGACATGGTTATGGTTGATATGGTTGATATGGTTGATATGGTTGACATGGTTGATATGGTTGACATGGTTATGGTTGACATGGTTGATATGGTTGATATGGTTGATATGGTTGACATGGTTGATATGGTTGATATGGTTGACATGGTTGACATGGTTGATATGGTTGATATGGTTGATATGGTTATGGTTGATATGGTTGATATGGTTGATATGGTTGACATGGTTGATATGGTTGATATGGTTGATATGGTTGACATGGTTATGGTTGATATGGTTGACATGGTTATGGTTGATATGGTTGATATGGTTGATATGGTTGACATGGTTGATATGGTTGACATGGTTATGGTTGACATGGTTGATATGGTTGATATGGTTGATATGGTTGATATGGTTGATATGGTTGATATGGTTGATATGGTTGACATGGTTGATATGGTTGATATGGTTGATATGGTTGATATGGTTGATATGGTTGATATGGTTGATATGGTTGATATGGTTGACATGGTTGATATGGTTGATATGGTTGATATGGTTGATATGGTTGATATGGTTGACATGGTTGACATGGTTGATATGGTTGATATGGTTGATATGGTTGACATGGTTATGGTTGATATGGTTGATATGGTTGATATGGTTGATATGGTTGATATGGTTGATATGGTTGACATGGTTGACATGGTTGATATGGTTGATATGGTTGATATGGTTGACATGGTTATGGTTGATATGGTTGATATGGTTGATATGGTTGATATGGTTGATATGGTTGACATGGTTATGGTTGACATGGTTGACATGGTTGATATGGTTGATATGGTTGATATGGTTGACATGGTTATGGTTGACATGGTTGACATGGTTGATATGGTTGATATGGTTGATATGGTTGATATGGTTGATATGGTTGATATGGTTGATATGGTTGATATGGTTGATATGGTTGATATGGTTGACATGGTCATGGTTGACATGGTTGACATGGTTGATATGGTTGATATGGTTGATATGGTTGACATGGTTATGGTTGACATGGTTGACATGGTTGATATGGTTGATATGGTTGATATGGTTGATATGGTTGATATGGTTGATATGGTTGATATGGTTGATATGGTTGACATGGTTGATATGGTTGATATGGTTGATATGGTTGATATGGTTGATATGGTTGATATGGTTGATATGGTTGACATGGTTGATATGGTTGACATGGTTGATATGGTTGACATGGTTGATATGGTTGATATGGTTGATATGGTTGATATGGTTGATATGGTTGATATGGTTGGCATGGTTGATATGGTTGACATGGTTGATATGGTTGACATGGTTGATATGGTTGATATGGTTGATATGGTTGATATGGTTGATATGGTTGATATGGTTGACATGGTTGATATGGTTGACATGGTTGATATGGTTGATATGGTTGATATGGTTGATATGGTTGATATGGTTGACATGGTTGACATGGTTGACATGGTTGATATGGTTGATATGGTTGATATGGTTGATATGGTTGACATGGTTGACATGGTTGACATGGTTGACATGGTTATGGTTGATATGGTTGATATGGTTGATATGGTTGACATGGTTGACATGGTTGATATGGTTGATATGGTTGACATGGTTGATATGGTTGATATGGTTGACATGGTTGATATGGTTGATATGGTTGACATGGTTGACATGGTTGATATGGTTGATATGGTTGATATGGTTGACATGGTTGATATGGTTGACATGGTTGATATGGTTGATATGGTTGATATGGTTGATATGGTTGATATGGTTGATATGGTTGACATGGTTGACATGGTTGACATGGTTATGGTTGATATGGTTGATATGGTTGATATGGTTGACATGGTTGACATGGTTGATATGGTTGATATGGTTGACATGGTTGATATGGTTGATATGGTTGACATGGTTGATATGGTTGATATGGTTGACATGGTTGATATGGTTGACATGGTTGATATGGTTGATATGGTTGATATGGTTGACATGGTTATGGTTGATATGGTTGATATGGTTGATATGGTTGATATGGTTGATATGGTTGATATGGTTGATATGGTTGACATGGTTGATATGGTTGATATGGTTGATATGGTTGATATGGTTGACATGGTTGATATGGTTGACATGGTTGATATGGTTGATATGGTTGATATGGTTGACATGGTTGATATGGTTGATATGGTTGACATGGTTGATATGGTTGACATGGTTGATATGGTTGACATGGTTATGGTTGACATGGTTGACATGGTTGATATGGTTGATATGGTTGATATGGTTGACATGGTTATGGTTGACATGGTTATGGTTGATATGGTTGATATGGTTGATATGGTTGACATGGTTATGGTTGACATGGTTATGGTTGATATGGTTGACATGGTTGATATGGTTGATATGGTTGACATGGTTGATATGGTTGATATGGTTGATATGGTTGATATGGTTGACATGGTTATGGTTGACATGGTTATGGTTGATATGGTTGATATGGTTGATATGGTTGACATGGTTGATATGGTTGATATGGTTGACATGGTTGATATGGTTGATATGGTTGACATGGTTGATATGGTTGATATGGTTGACATGGTTGACATGGTTATGGTTGATATGGTTGACATGGTTGACATGGTTGATATGGTTGATATGGTTGATATGGTTGATATGGTTGATATGGTTGACATGGTTGATATGGTTGATATGGTTGATATGGTTGATATGGTTGATATGGTTGATATGGTTGATATGGTTGACATGGTTGATATGGTTGATATGGTTGATATGGTTGATATGGTTATGGTTGATATGGTTGATATGGTTGATATGGTTGATATGGTTGACATGGTTGATATGGTTGATATGGTTGATATGGTTGATATGGTTGACATGGTTGATATGGTTGATATGGTTGATATGGTTGACATGGTTGATATGGTTGATATGGTTGACATGGTTGATATGGTTGATATGGTTGATATGGTTGATATGGTTGACATGGTTGATATGGTTGATATGGTTGATATGGTTGATATGGTTGACATGGTTGATATGGTTGATATGGTTGATATGGTTGATATGGTTATGGTTGATATGGTTGATATGGTTGATATGGTTGATATGGTTGACATGGTTATGGTTGACATGGTTATGGTTGATATGGTTGATATGGTTGACATGGTTATGGTTGATATGGTTGATATGGTTGATATGGTTGACATGGTTATGGTTGATATGGTTGACATGGTTGACATGGTTGATATGGTTGACATGGTTGACATGGTTATGGTTGATATGGTTGATATGGTTGATATGGTTGACATGGTTATGGTTGATATGGTTGACATGGTTGACATGGTTGATATGGTTGACATGGTTGATATGGTTGATATGGTTGATATGGTTGATATGGTTGATATGGTTGACATGGTTGATATGGTTGATATGGTTGATATGGTTGACATGGTTGATATGGTTGATATGGTTGATATGGTTGATATGGTTGACATGGTTGATATGGTTGATATGGTTGATATGGTTGATATGGTTGATATGGTTGACATGGTTGATATGGTTGACATGGTTGATATGGTTGATATGGTTGATATGGTTGATATGGTTGATATGGTTGACATGGTTGACATGGTTGATATGGTTGACATGGTTGATATGGTTGATATGGTTGATATGGTTGATATGGTTGATATGGTTGACATGGTTGACATGGTTATGGTTGACATGGTTGATATGGTTGACATGGTTGATATGGTTGATATGGTTGATATGGTTGATATGGTTGATATGGTTGATATGGTTGATATGGTTGATATGGTTGACATGGTTATGGTTGATATGGTTGATATGGTTGATATGGTTGATATGGTTGACATGGTTGACATGGTTGATATGGTTGACATGGTTGATATGGTTGATATGGTTGATATGGTTGATATGGTTGATATGGTTGATATGGTTGATATGGTTGATATGGTTGATATGGTTGATATGGTTGATATGGTTGATATGGTTGACATGGTTGATATGGTTGACATGGTTATGGTTGATATGGTTGATATGGTTGATATGGTTGACATGGTTGATATGGTTGACATGGTTGATATGGTTGATATGGTTGATATGGTTGATATGGTTGACATGGTTGATATGGTTGACATGGTTGATATGGTTGACATGGTTGATATGGTTGATATGGTTGATATGGTTGATATGGTTGATATGGTTGATATGGTTGACATGGTTATGGTTGACATGGTTGATATGGTTGATATGGTTGATATGGTTGATATGGTTGACATGGTTGATATGGTTGACATGGTTGATATGGTTGACATGGTTGATATGGTTGATATGGTTGACATGGTTGATATGGTTGATATGGTTGATATGGTTGATATGGTTGATATGGTTGATATGGTTGATATGGTTGATATGGTTGACATGGTTGATATGGTTGACATGGTTGACATGGTTGATATGGTTGATATGGTTGATATGGTTGATATGGTTGATATGGTTGATATGGTTGATATGGTTGACATGGTTATGGTTGATATGGTTGATATGGTTGATATGGTTGATATGGTTGATATGGTTGACATGGTTATGGTTGATATGGTTGATATGGTTGATATGGTTGATATGGTTGATATGGTTGATATGGTTGACATGGTTGATATGGTTGACATGGTTGATATGGTTGATATGGTTGACATGGTTGATATGGTTGACATGGTTGATATGGTTGATATGGTTGATATGGTTGATATGGTTGATATGGTTGACATGGTTGATATGGTTGATATGGTTGATATGGTTGATATGGTTGATATGGTTGATATGGTTGACATGGTTGACATGGTTGATATGGTTGACATGGTTATGGTTGACATGGTTGATATGGTCATGGTTGATATGGTTGATATGGTTGACATGGTTGATATGGTTGATATGGTTGATATGGTTGATATGGTTGATATGGTTGATATGGTTGATATGGTTGATATGGTTGATATGGTTGACATGGTTATGGTTGACATGGTTGATATGGTTATGGTTGATATGGTTGATATGGTTATGGTTGACATGGTTGATATGGTTGATATGGTTGATATGGTTGATATGGTTGACATGGTTGATATGGTTGATATGGTTGATATGGTTGATATGGTTGACATGGTTGACAGGGTTATGGTTGATATGGTTGACAGGGTTATGGTTGATATGGTTGACAGGGTTATGGTTGATATGGTTGACATGGTTGATATGGTTGATATGGTTGATATGGTTGATATGGTTGACATGGTTGACATGGTTGACATGGTTGATATGGTTGATATGGTTGATATGGTTGACATGGTTGATATGGTTGATATGGTTGATATGGTTGATATGGTTGACATGGTTGATATGGTTGATATGGTTGACATGGTTGATATGGTTGATATGGTTGACATGGTTGATATGGTTGATATGGTTGACATGGTTGACATGGTTGATATGGTTGACATGGTTGATATGGTTGATATGGTTGATATGGTTGACATGGTTGATATGGTTGACATGGTTGACATGGTTGATATGGTTGACATGGTTGATATGGTTGACATGGTTGATATGGTTGATATGGTTGACAGGTCTATAGCGTGGCGGTGACGCCCCCCGGCTTCCCCCGAGCCTAGAGCTAGCTCGTTTCACCCCTCCTTTCATCCCTCCATCCTGGTCTCATCTGATCTAGGGTAGGGTGGTCTTCTTCCACCCACACTAGAACTGTTCTCCTGTTTAGGTCTGTATACCTGCTCAACAAAGGCAGCTGTAGATATAGTATTCCATCAACACACAAAGGAGATGCTTTGGGGGCAAAACATCTTCTATTCATGCTGTCATTTTGGAGGGAAAAAATATTATTTTCATGCTGTCATTTGGAGGGAAACATATTATATTCATGCTGTCATTTGCCACAACATGTCTCCTTTTCTCTCCCTCCAGTGTTCAACCCTTATTCTCAGTGTGATCCCAGCCTACCAGCCCACTGGAGCACCAGACAGTGTTTTCACCCATTCTGTGTTCCCCAGCCTGGGTCCAGAGAGCTGTGGGGTCACGACCCTTACACACAGAGCCTCATACTTCAGTCGGGAGTCAGGAGTCGAGACCCTCCAGTCAGCATCTTTCAGCCACATCCATAGGGATCAACACACAAACACACACACACGCACGCAAGCACGCACGCACACACACACACACACACACACACACACACACACACACACACACACACACACACACACACACACACACAAGTACACACACACACACACACACACACACACACACACACACACACACACACACACACACACACACACACACACACACAGTCTTCTAGTAGAGTTACGAGCAACAAGGGAAGGACTACAACTCCCACTGTCATCATGCTGGAGGGTAAACAGCAGATATTCTGTCTATATAATACTGACAGTTAGAATTATGTGTGTGGCTAGATGTAAAGACAGACAGACAACTGACAGAATGATGGCTGGATGGATACAGATACAGATACAGTACGTAGACAGCATGTATACCCCATAAGGTAGAGAGAGGAAGAGACACAGAGAGAGAGAGAGAGAGAGAGAGAGAGAGAGAGAGAGAGAGAGAGAGAGAGAGAGACCACAACGAGGACATCACTGAACTGAGAGGCACTGGACTGCCCATGCCAAATAAAAAAAAAATCCTTTAAACTTTTGACTGCTTTTGAGTTGAGATAAATGGATGCCTCGTGTTTCCGATGCTTTTTCTAATGTTCATGTCAGAAAGTGGGCCTGGTGTCTGCGCGGCATGTGTGTGAGACTGCCTGTCCTGTACCATTACATTTCATGACTTGAGCTGCTTCTTAAATCTTGGGAAGTGCGGGGAACCTCGTGCTGTTGACATTGAGCGAGGACCAAGGTCATGAACTCAGCGGGTCATATTACTGCTTATAATTCACCTCTGGGTCACAGCGGTCAGAACTTCAAAGAAGACACTGAGCAGAGGGATAAAGAGAGAGACGGAGGGAGGGATGAAAGACGACAGGAAGATCATGTCGTCGGGGGTGAACCTCAGCGCCCACACACTCCAAATCATATTTATTCTGCTGTCTTGCGTCACAGTTCTTTCACAGTGGTGTATCGGTATTGATTGAGTAGGAGAGCTCCGCTTGTGGCCAGTTTGACCATTCAGAATGACAGAATTGGTGACGAGTATGGAGCAATCGAAAGATTGTCTTAATATATACACTCAGTACTCACACTCTAGCCACAAAGGTCAACTCCCCTGACCTCTAAAACATATAGAAGGATTAACCTCTACATGAGATAATGTTAAATGCTGGACTTGGGCTTTCAACCTACACTACTCAGATCCCCCTTGTTGCAGTTGACTTGTTTGTTAATTGCTGAAAATGTATTGGCACTGATATCTGTGTCAGCTGGAGAAGGGAACAGGTGGGGCGGTCTTCAATGAAAACAAGCACCTTGGAGGCATTAAGCCAAGTTCTCCCTCTACCCTCCTTCTCTTTATCCCTCTTTCTCTCTGTTCCTCTGTCTCTGTACCTCGGTCTCCTCCCACTCTCTGTCTCCAACCTCTCTCTCTCTTCATTAGTATCTGTCTCTGTCCCTCTCTCTCTCTATGTCCCTCTCTCTGTCTCTGTCCCTCTCTCTGTCTCTGTCCCTCTCTCTGTCTCTGTCCCTCTCTCTGTCTCCTCACTCTGTCTCTGTCCCGCTCTCTGTCTCTGTCCCTCTCTCTGTCTCTGTCCCTCTCTCTGTCTCTGTCCCTCTCTCTGTCTATGTCTCTGTCTCTGTCTCTGTCCCTCTCTCTGTCTCTGTCCCTCTCTCTGTCTCTGTCCCTCTCTCTGTCTCTGTCCCTCTCTCTGTCTCTGTCCCGCTCTCTGTCTCTGTCCCTCTCTCTGTCTCCTCCCTCTCTCTGTCTCTGTCCCTCTCTCTGTCTCTGTCCCTCTCTCTGTCTCTGTCCCTCTCTCTGTCTCCTCCCTCTCTCTGTCTCTGTCCCTCTCTCTGTCTCTGTCCCTCTCTCTGTCTCTGTCCCTCTCTCTGTCTCCTCCCTCTCTCTGTCTCTGTCCCTCTCTCTGTCTCTGTCCCTCTCTCTGTCTCTGTCCCTCTCTCTGTCTCTGTCCCTCTCTCTGTCTCTGTCCCTGTCTCTGTCTCTGTCCCTCTCTCTGTCTCCTCCCTCTCTCTGTCTCTGTCCCTCTCTCTGTCTCCTCCCTCTCTCTGTCTCTGTCCCTCTCTCTGTCTCTGTCCCTCTTTCTGTCTCCTACCTCTCTCTCTCTTCATTAGTATCTGTCTCTGTCCCTCTCTCTGTCTCTGTCCCTCTATTTCTCTCTCTATCTTTCTCTGTCCCTCTCTCTCTCTCTCTCTCTATCTCTCTCTATCTGTCTCTGTCCCTCTCTCTCTGTCTGTCCCTCTATTTCTCTCTCTCTATCTGTCTCTGTCCCTCTATGGCTCTGTCTCTGCTCAATCTCTCTCTCTCTGTCATTTCCTAACAACGATGATGCAGTCCTACAAGTCAAAGACAGGGTCACGTCTTTCATATCAGGTATTATAAACATCAACCATCACTGACAGATGGTAGAAAAAACAAAATAGTGTGTGTGTGTGTGTGTGCGTGTGCGTGTGTGTGGGTGAGCGTGTGTGTGTGTGTGGGTGCGCGCGTGTTTGTGTGTGTGTGCGTGTGCGTGCGTGTGGGCGTGTGTGTGTGTGTGTGTGTGTGTGCGTGCGTGCGTGCGCGTGGGCGCGCGTGCGCGCGTATGTGTGTGTGTGTGTGGCCCCCCTGCCGGGGTCAAAGAAGTACGAAGTCCCTTTCCCGTCATCTTAAACACATCTAATTACTTGCAGGAGACGGATATTGTGGCCATTTAAATTGCGAAGCTCTTTACTGTTACCCTGCCACACACACACACACACATGTCCTCAGAGAAGAGATTACATTCCCAAACGGAGAGGGCGAAGTGGCGCAGTAGGGAGCGAGCGACGAAGGGAAGACGGCGCTGGGCCGATTCGGACGGGATCAGCTGTCAACGTGGCTAATTATTTCCATTGAAAACTCTGGCTTTATTTCCAGGCTTACGTCGGAGGGAGTCATTTGTGGAGACCTTATCTGTGACTTTATGAAAAGAAACATTAAATTCATTTCGTATTTCTGCTCTTTTCCCATCTATTCCTCTTCCTCTAAGTTGACGATTCATTTCAGCGTTTGCAGTTTACAAGCTGGTATGAGCTTAATTCTAATCATCAGAGTATTTATTAGTGGTAGAAATCCACACCGGCTCACACACACACACACACACACTCACACGCAAACGCACACACACACACGCACACGCACCCACACACAAACACACACACACACACACACAAACATACACACACACACAAACATACACAAACATTTGCATATATTTGCATAGAGCTGAATTAGGCCTTTATGTGAGTTTGGTTGTGCGTGTTTGTATGCCTCTCTAGCCCCATCATAACTGAAACCAGTGTAAGGCTAGCCTCATCATAACTGAAACCAATTTAAGACTAGCCCCATCATTACGGAAAACAGTTTAAGGCTAGCCTAGCTCCATCATATCTGAAACCAGTTTAAGTCTAGCCTCATCATAACTGAAACCAGTGTAAGGCTAGCCTCATCATAACTGAAACCAGTATAAGGCTAGCATCATCATAACTGAAACCTGTGTATGGCTAGCCTCATCATAACTGAAACCAGTGTAAGGCTAGCCTCATCATAACTGAAACCCGTTTAAGACTATCCTAGCCCCATCATAACAAAAACCAGTTTAAGGCTAGCCTAGCTCCATCATAACTAAAACCAGTGTAAGGCTAGCCTCATTATAACTGAAACCAGTATACGACTAGCCTCATCATAACTGAAACCAGTGTAAGGCTAGCCTCATCATAACTGAAACCAGTATACGACTAGCCTCATCATAACTGAAATCTGTGTAAGGCTAGCCTCATCATAACTGAAACCAGTTTAAGACTATCCTAGCCCCATCATAACGCAAACCAGTTTAAGGCTAGCCTAGCTCCATCATAACTAAAACCAGTGTAAGGCTAGCCTCATCATAACTTAAACCAGTTTAAGGCTAGCCTAGTCCCATCATAACTAAAACCAGTTTAAGGCTAGCCTCATCATAACTGAAACCAGTGTAAGGCTAGCCTCATCATAACTGAAACCAGTTTAAGGCTAGCCTCATCATAACTGAAACCAGTGTAAGGCTAGCCTCATCATAACTTAAACCAGTTTAAGGCTAGCCTCATCATAACTGAAACCAATTTAAGGCTAGCATCATCATAACTGAAACCAGTTTAAGGCTAGCCTCATCATAACTGAAACGAGTGTAAGGCTAGCCTCATCATAACTGAAACCAGTTTAAGACTATCCTAGCCCCATCATAACGGAAACCACTTTAAGGCTAGCCTAGCTCCATCATAACTAAAACCAGTGTAAGGCTAGCCCCATCATAACTTAAACCAGTTTAAGGCTAGCCTAGTCCCATCATAACTAAAACCAGTTTAAGGCTAGCCTCATCATAACTGAAACCAGTGTAAGGCTAGCCTCATCATAACTGAAACCAGTTTAAGGCTAGCCTCATCATAACTGAAACCAGTGTAAGGCTAGCCTCATCATAACTTAAACCAGTGTAAGGCTAGCCTCATCATAACTGAAACCAGTTTAAGGCTAGCATCATCATAACTGAAACCAGTTTAAGGCTAGCCTCATCATAACTGAAACCAGTGTAAGGCTAGCCTCATCATAACTGAAACCAGTTTAAGACTATCCTAGCCCCATCATAACGGAAACCAGTTTAAGGCTAGTCTAGACCAATCAGATCTGAAACCAGTTTAAGACTATCCTAGCCCCATCATAACTGAAACCAGTTTAAGGCTAGCCTAGCCCAATCAGAACTGAAACCAGTTTAAGGCTAGCCTAGCTCCATCAGAACTGAAACCAGTTTAAGGCTAGCCTCATCATAACTAAAACCAGTGTAAGGCTAGCCTCATCATAACTTAAACCAGTTTAAGGCTAGCCTAGTCTTATCATAACTAAAACCAGTTTAAGGATAGACTCATCATAACTGAAACCAGTGTAAGGCTAGCCTCATCATAACTTAAACCAGTTTAAGGCTATCCTAGCCCCATCATAACTGAAACCAGTTAAGGCTAACCTCATCATAACTGAAACCAGTTTAAGACTAGCCTAGCCCCATCATAACGGAAACCAGTTTAAGGCTAGTTTAGTCCCATCATAACTGAAACCAGTTTAAGGCTAGTCCCATCAGAACTGAAACCAGTTTAAGGCTAGCCTCATCATAACTGAAACCAGTGTAAGGCTAGCCTCATCATAACTTAAACCAGTTTAAGGCTAGCCTCATCATAACTGAAACCAGTGTACGGCTAGCCTCATCATAAACCAGTGTACGGCTAGTCTCATCATAACTGAAACCAGTTTAAGGCTAGCCTCATCATAACTGAAACCAGTGTAAGGCTAGCCTCATCATAACTGAAACCAGTGTAAGGCTAGCCTCATCATAACTGAAACCAGTTTAAGGCTAGCCTCATCATAAACCAGTGTACGGCTAGCCTAGTCCCATCATAACTGAAACCAGTGTACGGCTAGCCTAGTCCCATCATAACTGAAACCAGTGTACGGCTAGCCTAGTCCCATCATAACTGAAACCAGTTTAAGGCTAGCCTCATCATAAACCAGTGTACGGCTAGCCTAGTCCCATCATAACTGAAACCAGTGTACGGCTAGCCTAGTCTCATAATAACTGAAACCAGTTTAAGGCCAGCCTCATCATAAACCAGTGTACGGCTAGCCTCATCATAAACCAGTGTAAGGCTAGCCTCATCATAAACCAGTGTACGGCTAGCCTCATCATAAACCAGTGTACGGCTAGCCTCATCATAAACCAGTGTAAGGCTAGCCTCATCATAAACCAGTGTACGGCTAGCCTCATCATAAACCAGTGTACGGCTAGCCTCATCATAAACCAGTGTACGGCTAGCCTCATCATAAACCAGTGTACGGCTAGCCTCATCATAAACCAGTGTACGGCTAGCCTAGAGGTAGCCTTGGACCAGAGACACAACTATGGTTCACTCATGAAGTAGACAGCCTGTTTGACGCATCTCTCTGGCCTGTGTGTGTGTGTACGTGCATTTGTTTGTGTGTGTACATGTGTATTCCTGTGTGTGTGTGTGTGTGTGTGTGTGTGTGTGTGTGTGTGTGTGTGTGTGCATGTGTATATGCATTTGTTTGTGTGTGTGTGTACTTGTGTGAATGGAAATGTGTAAAGGGTAATGTGTAGCAAATAAACCCATGGAGAACAACCCAGTCAGGACTGTGAACATGTGAGGATGTATTTAAAGTCACCCCACCCACACAATACCACTCTTACTGCTAGTAGTGATTGGTAGGAGTGACTGGTAGTAGTGACTGATAGAAGTGACTGTTAGAAGTGACTGGTAGTAGTGACTGGTAGAAGTGACTGGTAGTAGTGACTGGTAGAAGTGACTGGTAGCAGTGACTGGTATTAGTGACTGAATGAAGTGACTGTTAGAAGTGACTGGTAGTAGTGACTGTTAGAAGTGACTGGTAGTAGTGACTGGTAGAAGTGACTGGTAACAGTGACTGGTAATAGTGACTGGTAGTAGTGACTGGTAGTAGTTACTGTTAGAAGTGACTGGTAGTATTTACTGTTAGAAGTGACTGGTAGTAGTGACTGTTAGTAGTGGTTTTTAGAAGTGACTGGTAGTAGTGACTGGAAATAGTGACTGGTAATAGTGACTGTTGGAAGTGACTGGCAATAGTGACTGTTGGAAGTGACTGGTAGTAGTGACTGTTAGAAGTGACTGGTAATAGTGACTGTTAGAAGTGACTGGTAGTAGTGACTGGTAATAGTGACGTTTAGAAGTGACTGGTAGTAGTCACTGGTAATAGTGACTGTTAGTAGTGACTGGTAGTATTTACTGTTAGAAGTGACTGGTAGTAGTGGCTGGTAATAGTGACTTTTAGAAGTGACTGGTAGAAGTGACTGGTAATAGTGACTGTTAGTAGTGACTGGTAGTAGTGACTGGTAGTAGTGACTGGTAGTAGTGACTGGTAATAGTGACTGTTAGTAGTGACTGTTAGAAGTGACTGGTAGTAGTGACTGTTAGAAGTGACTGGTAGTAGTGACTGTTAGAAGTGACTGGTAACAGTGACTGGTAACAGTGACTGGTAATAGTGACTGTTAGAAGTGACTGGTAATAGTGACTGTCAGAAGTGACTGGTAATAGTGACTGTTAGAAGTGACTGGTAGTTTACATCTCAGTATTATTTGAGACACTCCTCTCATGTACCTGTCAAAAATGTCTGAAGCATGTCTTGTTGCTCTGCATGTTTCTAGTCACTTTCTAGTCACTTTCACAATGCATTGTGATTGTTATGGGAGTTGGCGGTAGAGTTCAGGTGTAGCGGAGGGCTTGGAGGTGCTGTGAAAGTCTGGCATTTAAACAGCAGGCTCCTAAGACCTTTGTCCCATGGGCATTTATTCACGTCGGTGTGTGTGTGTGTGTGTGTGTGTGTGTGTGTGTGTGTGTGTGTGTGTGTGTGTGTGTGTGTGCGTGCGTGTACACTTGGTAGTCACACACACACACACACCTATCTTCTCCCACCCACACATCTCCCACACCTCACACACTCACCTACCTTATTTGAGCAGAACGACCAGCACATTCCCCTTCAAGCTTTACTCTAAACAGCTTCAATCAGGTTCAATAGCCTTATCTCCAAATCTATCATTCTCTCTCACAACTAACGTCAAATCACCAAGCTAAAACATGCCTGTTTGCTTTCTTCAGTGGGTGAAACATCATCATTCACAACATTCTGTCCTGTTAGCTGTCAGCGGGACCTTGAGAGTGGTAGCATTATAGAACGGGATGAAATGGGGTCTGCTAGTGTAGATCCAAGGACGCCTGGCGCTAGCCCGCTATATTTCCCCTGGCACACGACGAACGTCGTAGCTCAGGATGTCCCGGAGAATGAGCTCCATGAGCAATACTACTGCCGCTAATACACACACACACACACACACACACACACGCACGCACACACACATCACACACACACATCACACACACACACACACACACACACACACACACACACACACACACACACACACACAGACACACACACACACACACACACACACACACACAGGAACAATGCAATCATGTGCCTGACAGCCTCTGACACTTCTACAGTGGGACTCTTCTATTTACCTCAACTCTGTGAGGGCTCCATTCTGGTTTTGTCAAACCTTAGACGGATAGAAGACATCTCTGCTAGACTACTAGCTGCTGTTGACAAAGTCTCATGCTTCTATGTTATTCTGTTGTGTTGTAGGAGTGTCTCTCACTGATACAGACTGGATAATGAAAACAAGCCCTATTCAACAACCAATCCGTTTCCAGCAGGAAGCTAGACGTCCAATCAGATCCTAGCTTAATCAGTAGCTGAAGACAAATGCTGGTGCCAGGATTTTGCTGTGCAGTACATTTAGGGAGACCAGTCACATCCAGGAGCTATACAAAGACCAGTGACTAATCAGCCGTAGACAGCACACCCAGTGAACAGCTAACACAACGGAGTGGTCTAGTGACCTCACCATGTCCCCTGTCTCCCACCGCCTCTTCACTGTCACCCCTCGTCTTCCTGCCCCTTCTAATGCCCTAACAGACAATGACCCGTCCGTCTCCTCTGAAGCTAAGGACCACGGGGACACGGAGGGAGCGGGTTGAACCAGGACACACGACAGTGTTATTATTCTATGGTGTAAACGGCGGCAGCCTCAGCCCCGTCATGATAAATGATTTGTCATTAATTGGATACGGAGGAATGGCGCTTCCTGCTTGTGACACGTTAGTCCTCCCTGTTGCCCGCTTCCTGCTTGTGACACGTTAGTCCTCCCCGTTGCCCGCTTCCTGCTTGTGACACGTTAGTCCTCCCCGTTGCCCGCTTCCTGCTTGTGACACGTTAGTCCTCCCCGTTGCCCGCTTCCTGCTTGTGACACGTTAGTCCTCCCCGTTGCCCGCTTCCTGCTTGTGACACGTTAGTCCTCCCCGTTGCCCGCTTCCTGCTTGTGACACGTTAGTCCTCCCCGTTGCCCGCTTCCTGCTTGTGACACGTTAGTCCTCCCCGTTGCCCGCTTCCTGCTTGTGACACGTTAGTCCTCCCCGTCGCCCGCTTCCTGCTTGTGACACGTTAGTCCTCCCCGTCGCCCGCTTCCTGCTTGTGACACGTTAGTCCTCCCCGTTGCCCGCTGCTCCGTGCCATACCCAACAGACTGGAAAGCAAGCCCCCAGATTTATAATGAAATAATCCCCACCAAACGCCAGCAATAACATTCATTTCTCCGGGACGTGGCATGGCAAGCCGATTATGGTGGAATGATATTAACGCTCCCATATAAACAGATGATTACAAGGCTGACGACAGACGGCTGAGAGGAGAGAAATGCAGGGAAAGAAGTTGTGGGTTTGATCAGAGCCGGAACTAAAACAAGAAAGGGACGAGCTCTGTATCCGTCTTCGCCTCGACAATTTTGGTCTTTCTTTTCTATTCTTACATGGAGAGAAAGGATGTGTGCGCTCACACAGACTTATGGAATGCGCAGGCTCGTGCACGCACACACACACACACACACACACTGTCACGCACATAAATACATAAAAATTGCAAAGGACAGAAAGGAAAGCAGCTGTGAAAATAAAGCTTCACACCATTGGAGAAGATTTGAGAGGAAATGTTGTGGGATTCTTTACAGCTGGTCTTGGTGAAACACATGAACTGTCTGCAGGCTAGCTAGCTACACACAATCTCTCTCTCTCGCTCTCTCTCTCTCTCTCTCAATTCAATTCAAAGGGGGCATTCTCTCTCTCTCTGTCTCTCTCTGTGGTTCTCTCCCTTTATGTCTCCGTCTGTCTCTCTCTCTCTGTCTCTCTCTTTATGTCTCTCTCTGGTTCTCTCCCTTTATGTCTCTCTCTTTATGTCTCTCTGTGGTTGTCTCCCTTTATGTCTCTCTCTGTGGTTCTCTCCCTTCATGTCTCTCTCTGTGGTTCTCTCCCTTTATGTCTCTCTCTGTGGTTCTCTCCCTTTATGTCTCTCTCTCTGTCTCTCTCTCTGGTTCTCTCTCTTTATGTCTCTCTCTGTCTCTCTCTCTCTCTCTGGTTCTCTCCCTTTATGTCTCTCTCTGTCTCTCTCTCTGGTTCTCTCCCTTCATGTCTCTCTCTCTGGTTCTCTCTCTCTCTCTCTGTCTCTCTGTGGTTTTCTCCCTTTATGTCTCTCTCTGTGGTTCTCTCTCTTTACGTCTCTTTCTGTCTCTCTCTGTGGTTCTCTCTCTCTTTATGTCTCTCTCTGGTTCTCTCCCTTTATGTCTCTCTGTGGTTCTCTCCCTTTATGTCTCTCTCTGTGGTTCTCTCTCTTTATGTCTCTCTCTCTCTGGTTCTCTCTCTTTATGTCTATCTCTGGTTCTCTCCCTTTATGTCTCTCTCTGTCTCTCTCTCTCTCTGTCTCTCTCTCTGGTTCTCTCTCTTTATTTCTCTCTGTGGTTCTCTCCCTTTATGTCTCTCTCTGTGGTTCTCTCTCTTTATGTTTCTCTCTCTTGTTCTCTCTCTTTATGTCTCTTGCTGGTTCTCTCCCTTTATGTCTCTCTCTGTCTCTCTCTCTCTGGTTCTCTCTCTCTGTGATTCTCTCGCTGTGATTCTCTCTCTTTATGTCTCTCTCTCTGTCTCTCTCTGTCTCTCTCTCTGACTCTATCTCTGGTTCTCAATTCAATTCAATTCAAGGGGCTTTATTGGCATGGGAAACGTGTTAACATTGCCAAAGCAAGTAAGGTAGATAATATACAAAAGTGAAATAAACAATAAAAATGAACAGCAAACATTACACACACATAAGTTTCAAAACAATAAAGACATTACAAATGTCATATTATGTATATATACAGTGTTGTAACAATGTACAAATGGTTGAAGAACACAAGGGAAAAATAAATAAGCATAAATATGGGTTGTATTTACAATGGTGTTTGTTCCTCACTGGTAGGGCACAAATATTGCTGCTGTGATGGCACACTGTGGTATTTCACCCAGTAGATATGGGAGTTTATCAAAACCTGATTTTTTTTCGAATTATTTGTGGATCTGTGTAATGTGATGGAAATATTTCTCTCTAATATGGTCATACATTGGGCAGGAGGTTAGGAAGTGCAGCCCAGTTTCCACCTCATATTGTGGGCAGTGTGCACATAGCCTGTTTTCTCTTGAGAGCCATGTCTGCCTACAGCGGCCTTTCTCAATAGCAAGGCTATGCTCACTGAGTCTGTACATAATCAAAGCTTTCCTTAAGTTTGGGTCAGTCTGGTTCTCTCCCTTTATGTCT
>NC_143042.1:50607500-50612500 GCF_057628025.1 Oncorhynchus mykiss | reverse complement strand
GGCAGCGCACAAAAACAATTCTCCAACTGTCATACTTTTTGTTTTACTTCCCTATAAACCTGTGCCAATTTATTCCCTGACCTTGCATTCTGTTGGTGATAGGTGCTTTCAGTCCACAGTGCAACTTCAAACCCCATTCGACAGAGGAAGAGAGAGAGAGAGAGAGAGAGAGAGAGAGAGAGAGAGAGAGAGAATGTAGCCTACTCACCTTGAATAAAGAATAGAATTGATATTATTTCGAGATATTCAACTGAAGTGTGAGTTATATCAGTGTGCCTGTGCAGACATGTGTATTGCGTGTGTGTGTGTGTTTAGTATTCTAAAACACCCACCACCCAACAACATGCTAAAGAGACTACAGAGAGGTTGATCCAGATGAGTGAGAGAAAGAGAGAAGAGAGAGAGAGAGAGAAAGAAAGAGAGAGAGAGAGAGAGAGAGAGGAGAGAGAAAGAGAGAAGAGAGAGAGAGAGAGAGATAGAGAGAGAGAAAGAGAGAGAAAGAGATTGAAAGAGATAGAGAGAGACAGAGAGAGAGAGAGAGAGAGAGAGAGAGAGAGAGAGAGAGAGAGAGAGAGAGAGAGAGAGAGCGAGAGAGAGAGAGAGAGAGACAGTTCACACAGTTCACAGGAGAGGAGGGAGAGCAAATATTAGCAGCAAACAAAGATAGGAAGGCAGAGAAGAAGACACACACACACACACACACACACACACACTCACACTCACAAAAGACAACGTTCAGATATACATTCATGCATGTTCATATTTACAAACAAGAAATACCTGCTCCATTACTCCTACTCACAACCACCGTGACAAACACAACTTCCCTACTCCCACACGCACACAGGTCACTGAAAGTTAGTGCTTAGTAGGGTGGATATGTTCAGGGGCTTCCTACAAATCACACGTCTTTATAGTGGCCTTTCATCCTTCTATACACTAGGGAGGCCCAGGTCGGTCGTCCATTTCAGAGACGTCCATTTCAGATGTTGTAAGAGAATTGGCAGTCATCCGGTGATTCTCAGTACCTATACTGTTTCACTTTGAAGTAGAAGGAAGAATCGATATAAGTTTAAATATTAGACATGTGTTAGCAGAATGAAGGCTGAAGCCCATGTGACCAACATCGAGTTAACCATTACACATGAAAAAAAAAAAGTAAGCAGAATCTGTGTGGATGAGGCGAAGGCAGAACAACACGACGTGACTGGTCTGGGCCATGTCTGATCTCGTGAAGGTTACTGGACACGCACGTGGGTTAATCACACATAGACAACATCGGACCTGAATTTGTGAAGACCTTTGGACAGGAACATCAGCTAATCAGTTATAGGCACCAGTAGGAGTCTGCACGTCACGCCACCAATACAATCTTTGCCCCAATGTCTAAGCCAAAAAGAGAATGTGTCACGACTTCTGCCGAAGTTGGCTCCCTTGCCTGTTCGGGCGGTGCTCGGCGGTCCTCGTCGCCGTCCTACTAGCCGCTACCGATCACTCAGTTACTCTCTCTCTCTCTCTCTGCGTCTGATTCCTGCACCCACCTAGTCCCGCGTGACAGAATGGAAACTCAGTAAGACAACGATATACATGAAGCGGAGTGGAGGGAAGAAGACGTATAAAAGCCAAGTACTAATGAATGGAGAGCCAGTTGTTCCATGGTATTGCTCCACTTCTGTTGCTTTTCTAATAAAGTCTAAATGAATTTACAAGTTCCGGTATCTGAGAAGTATTTTTATTCAACATTTCCACCATAACGGCTGAAAAGGTCCCGTTGATTTAAAGCCTTCGTTACCAAAACATCTAACTAATGGATGGCACATGACTGGGGTCGAACTCACATTGTTTTTAAATATGTAGTTTTAAGCCTACCTAAACCGTAGCCCTGACCTTAACCACTCAGAATGAATACCTACAGTTTTAAGCCTACCTAAACCGTAGCCCTGACCTTAACCACTCAGAATGAATACCTACAGTTTTAAGCCTACCTAAACCGTAGCCCTGACCTTAACCACTCAGAATGAATACCTACGCTTAACCCTTTGAGTTGTTTCTGTTTACATTATGTAAACGTGCAGAATGATATCCTCTGTGTATCAATACCCTCTCTATAACAATACCCTCTGTGTATCAATACCCTCTCTATAACAATACCCTCTGTGTATCAATACCCTCTCTATAACAATACCCTCTGTGTATCAATACCCTCTCTATAACAATACCCTCTCTATAACAATACCCTCTGTGTATCAATACCCTCTCTATAACAATACCCTCTCTATAACAATACCCTCTGTGTATCAATACCCTCTCTATAACAATACCCTCTGTGTATCAATACCCTCTCTATAACAATACCCTCTGTGAATCAATACCCTCTCTATAACAATACCCTCTGTGTATCAATACCCTCTCTATAACAATACCCTCTCTATAACAATACCCTATGTGTATCAATACCCTCTCTATAACAATACCCTCTGTGTATCAATACCCTCTCTATAACACCCTCTCTATATCAATACCCTCTCTATAACAATACCCTCTCTATTACAATAGCGTCTCTATAACAATACCCTTTGTGTATCAATACCCTCTCTATAACAATACCCTCTCTATAACAATATCCTCTGTGTATCAATACCCTCTGTGTATCAATACCCTCTCTATAACAATACCCTATGTGTATCAATGCCCTCTGTGTATCAACACCCTCTCTATATCAATACCCTCTCTATAACAATACCCTCTCTATTACAATAGCGTCTCTATAACAATACACTCTCTATAACAATACCCTATGTGTATCAATGCCCTCTCTATAACAATACCCTCTCTATATCAATACCCTCTCTATAACAATACCCTCTCTATTACAATAGCGTCTCTATAACAATACCCTCTCTATAACAATACCCTATGTGTATCAATACCCTCTCTATAACAATACCCTCTCTATAACAATACCCTCTCTATAACAATACCCTCTCTATAACAATACCCTCTCTATAACAATACCCTTTTTTTAAAATGATTTCATCTATTTTTATAAGGGTAGAGTAGAGAAAGAAGATAAGGACAGAATAAGCATCTAATCTGAATCTGAATCGGAACTGAATCTGATCTGAATCTGATCTGAATCTGATCAGAATCTGATCTGAATCTGATCTGAATCTGATCTGAATCTGATCTGAATCTGATCTGAATCTGATCTGTGCCGTACTGGTATTGCTGCTTGGAGAATATGATGCATTTCTTTTGAAAAAGACACACAAACACACACACACACACACGGACACGCACACACGCACACACACACACACAAACACTCCATCCTGCTTTCTACCACAGTGCCTGGTCAGTAATATATCTTGATATAGGGACAGATTTATAGGGCTGGCCTGCCAACAGAGAAACCCAATAAAAACCCTGGCAACCAGAAACAGAGAAAGTGGTACTATTTTTTCCTATTATTCTGAGGGGATGTTCAATCGTGACACGGGGAGATACAACGCAACGTTTATCCTGCCCATTCATTCCACAATACCTCTATCTCGTGTGTGTCTGTTTATTAATTTCTCTGTGGTAATTAAAGAGATCAGATGGCCAATGTGATAGCAGGTACTTCAGAGTCTGACTCCAAACCCCAGATCATCTCAGAGCTGTCTTATCCATGTGAAAGGTATCTGAGCCGAGGCTTGTCTGTAATACCTATTTTTCTCTGGTTCCCCTGAGCTGTTGTCTTCTTATTTTCTACGGAATGGTAGAAACTAACGGTATGACAGTGTACATTCACGCACTGGAAACACTGCACACATCACATGCTAAATTATAATTTGTTTTCGGACCAAAATGGAGTGTACACACACACACGCACCACTAGGACTAATGCTGCTACAATGTAGGTCATCGATCAGTCATGATCTTCCTTCTTTGTCATTTTTTTTTACCTTTATTTAACTAGGCAAGTCAGTTAAGAACACAGTCTTATTTACAATGACGATCTAAGGGGAACAGTGGGTTAACTGCCTTGTTCAGGGGCAGAACAACATTTTTTAACCTTGTCAGCTCGGAGATTTGATCTCGCAACCCTCCGGTTACTAGTCCAACACTCTAACCACTAGGCTACCCTGCCGTTGTCTGTGTGTGTGTGTGTGTGTGTGTGTGTGTGTGTGTGTGTGGGGTGGGGGGGGATTCAGATCAAAGAACAATGTAGGTTAAGTATGTCTCTAGTATGTACGCAATCCTACCCACTGTCATGTAGGTAGTGCCTGTATTCAGGTTGTTTCAATCTCCGTTCCCCCCACCTTGAGGGCACGCAAGCTAAGTCCTGTCTATTCAAACAACATCACCTACTGTATAATACGATAATAGTATTCACGAACACCTCTCATCGTGGGAATGTCCCATTCTTTGCAATACAATAAACCAAATTGAAATGCTATGAGCCTCAATGTTGTTCCTGAAGATGTGCTTTAGGTAAAGGGCAAGTATGGGGATCATGTGAATGTGTCTTAGGGCAGGGGTGACCTAGTGCTAAAGGCCATTGGTTCAAGGGTCATTGACTGGGGTCTTCTGCTTCAGACTGGCTCATTCTCTTGTAAGAGACGTTAATGAGGATTATGATACAGTACAGGAGACGAGGCTGGGAAGAGAAGGAAATGTCAAGTTGTTATACACTGTCTCACGCAAAGATACACGCAGGAAAAGGAAACAGCCAACACTTACACAGAGACAATGCCAAACACACACACACACACACACACACACACACACACACACACACACACACACACACACACACACACACACACACACACACATACCAATACACACACACAAACTACACAAAAAAAGACACAAACCATAAACATATGCAAAAGGTCACAACACACAGTCATGTTTCAGACATACTGAACCCATTGGCACTGGCTTCCAGACATGTTTCAGACATACTGAACCCATTGGCACTGGCTTCCAGACATGTTTCAGACATACTGAAC
>NC_143042.1:50580000-50602500 GCF_057628025.1 Oncorhynchus mykiss | reverse complement strand
ACTGTCAGTGTATACACTCTGTATTTCATGTTACTCTGTTATGATGGAGACTATACTAGATACTGTGTACTGTCAGTGTATACACTCTGTATTTCATGTTACTCTGTTATGATGGAGACTATACTAGATACTGTGTACTGTCAGTGTATACACTCTGTATTTTATGTTACTCTGTTATGATGGAGACTATACTAGATACTTTGTACTGTCATTGTATAGACTAGCTGGTCTGAGTGGTCATGTGTAGTATGCTATTGTGTGTACTTTATATGACACCTGCGTCTGATTTGAATATCTGCCTGGTTTATAGGGGTAGTGATCAATCATTCCTCCTGTCATGAGGGGTGGAGGACCAATGGGGGGAGGGAGGGGGTCTAGGTATACATCAAGATAAAAACTGTTTATTAGAAAATGCTTGTTACAGACTGTTTGTAAGAGACTGCTCGCTAGAGACCGTTCTCTAGAGACTGCTCGTTAGAGACCGCTTGTTAGAGACCATTCTCTAGAGACTGCTCACTAGAGACTGCTCACTAGAGACTGCTCGTTAGAGACCGTTCTCTAGAGACTGCTCGTTAGAGACCGCTTGTTAGAGATCATTCTCTAGAGACTGCTCACTAGAGACTGCTCACTAGAGACTGCTCGTTAGAGACCGTTCTCTAGAGACTGCTCGTTAGAGACCACTTGTTAGAGATCATTCTCTAGAGACTGCTCACTAGAGACTGCTCACTAGAGACTGCTCGTTAGAGACCGTTCTCTAGAGACTGCTCGTTAGAGACTGCTCGTTAGAGACCGTTCTCTAGAGACTGCTCGTTAGAGACTGCTCATTAGAGACCGTTCACTAGAGACTGCTCACTAGAGACTGCTCGTTAGAGACCGTTCTCTAGAGACTGCTCACTAGAGACTGCTCACTAGAGACTGCTCGTTAGAGACAAACGCACACACACACACAGTAAGGATGCATAACTGACCAAGATACATGCGGGCAGACATTCCACTGTGTGGCTGATTTGAAGTGTCAGCAACAGTGTTTTTAACTATGTTCTTGTACAGTGTGTGTCCACATGGACAATATGACCTTGGAGAGGGCGACGGACGAGGGTGAAACACATAGTGACGGCGTGAGGTCTCCGAGTGTGTGATTTTCCACTACACTGCTCTGAATGGGAGGCCCAACCCACACATGTTTATGCATACACTGCCACATGTACAGTAGCATACATGCCCAATGAAATCAATCGGCCAATACAATTACACGATGAATCCAATCGGCCAATAGCCCTTGGCGTATTCACCACTAGATAGGTGTGTGTGTGTGTGTGTGTGTGTATGTTTATTGTATTTGTGTGTCTTCCGCCTTCACCCAAACACACTTTCTGTCATCGTTCCACCCGGGTCGGGGAAATAAGGCAGGCAACTGCATCAGTGCTGCTAAGCTCTTGAAATATGAATGGCTTTAATTAAATGGGCTCTCTTAACCATCTGGCCCTGGGATTGGGGCTTGCTTAATGAACTGAGTTTCTCTGAGACGTGCCACCCCACTCACTGATAACACAACAATAACATCATGATCTACTGTGCTTCTCTAGGCAGTCAGAAAACATGGCTGTGAGACAGAGGGGATGAATGAGAAAGAGAGAGAGAGAGAGAGAGAGAGAGAGAGAGAGAGAGAGAGAGAGAGAGAGGAAAGGAGGGAGGGAGGGACAGAGAGAGAGAGTGAAAGAGAGCGAGAGAGACAGACAGAGAGAGAGAGAGAGAGCGAGAGAGAGGAGAGAGGGAGGGAGGGACAGAGAGAGAGAGTGAAAGAGAGCGAGAGAGACAGACAGAGAGAGAGAGAGAGAGAGAGGAGGGAGGGAGGGAGGGACAGAGAAAGAGTGAAAGAGAGTGAGAGAGACAGACAGAGAGAGAGAGAGAGGAGGGAGGGAGGGAGGGAGGGAGGGAGGGAGGGAGGGAGGGAGGGAGGGAGGGAGGGAGGGAGGGAGGGAGGGAGGGACAGAGAGAGAGAGTGAAAGAGAGCGAGAGACAGACAGAGAGAGAGAGAGAGGAGGAAGGGAGGGAGGGACAGAGAGAGAGTGAAAGAGAGCGAGAGAGACAGACAGAGAGAGAGGAGGGAGGGAGGGAGGGAGGGAGGGAGGGAGGGAGGGAGGGAGGGAGGGAGGGAGGGAGGGAGGGAGGGAGGGAGGGAGGGACAGAGAGAGAGAGAGTGAAAGAGAGCGAGACAGACAGAGAGAGAGAGAGAGGAGGGAGGGAGGGACAGAGAGACAGACAGAGAGAGAAAGGCCTAAAGCGTGAACCTGAGTGATAAATGCAATGGTTACGATGCGGCACTTTGCATTGAGCAGGGCTCCAGGCGCTTAATGATGTTTGTGAACCAGTGGCAGCGCCCAGAGATTTCCCTCTCAACACCCAGCAGGACAGAGAGGAAAGAGAAAGAGGAGGAGAGATGAGAGGATGTCTCACTGCAGCCAAATCAAGAGACTTCCCTCTATGCATGCTAATGCTAGCTGAACACTGCTCCATCTCTCCAACTCTTCTCTATGCATGCTAATGCTAGCTGAACACTGCTCCATCTCTCCAACTCTTCTCTATGCATGCTAATGCTAGCAGCACCCTGCTCCATCTCTCCAACTCTTCTCTATGCATGCTAATGCTAGCAGCACCCTGCTCCATCTCTCCAACTCTTCTCTAAGCATGCTAATGCTAGCAGCACCCTGCTCCATCTCTCCAACTCTTCTCTATGCATGCTAATGCTAGCAGCACCCTGCTCCATCTCTCCAACTCTTCTCTAGCTGGATCTCTTCCATTTCACTCTCTCAGCCTACGCCTCACACATACATGTTGCTAGATCTCTCTCTCGTTTTACCTCTCTCTGCCATCACATATTAAATCAAATCAAATGTTATTTGTCACACACTTCGTAAACAACAGGCATAGGCAAATAGTTGAGTGCTCATTAGTACCTTTGCTCTTCCTACCTTTAAATAACATGCTATATTTCTCTCTAACCCTGACGACCACAGCCTAACGATGCCCCAGCGCGGAGTCTACACGGCCATCTGCTAACTTTTGTTCCTCTCTTTTTTTTTGTGTCAGAGAAACTCCCCGTTTTAACGGACGGCGGGGTTAGCAGCGAGTCAACGTAGCGCTGGGGAGTCAACGTAGCGCTGGGGAGTCAACGTAGCCCTGGGGAGTCAACGTAGCGCTGGGGAGTCAACGTAGCGCTGGGGAGTCAACGTAGCGCTGGGGAGACAACGTAGCGCTTGGGAGACAACGTAGCGCTGGGGAGTCAACGTAGCGCTGGGGAGACAACGTAGCGCTGGGGAGTCAACGTAGCGCTGGGGAGTCAACGTAGCGCTGGGGAGTCAACGTAGCGCTGGGGAGACAACGTAGCGCTGGGGAGACAACGTAGCGCTGGGGAGTCTGTGTGTGCTGTGACTGTGTGTGCTGTGACTGCGTGTGCTGTGACTGCGTGTGCTGTGACTGCGTGTGCTGTGACTGCGTGTGCTGTGACTGCGTGTGCTGTGACTGCGTGTGCTGTGACTGCGTGTGCTGCGACTGCGTGTGCTGTGACTGCGTGTGCTGCGACTGCGTGTGCTGTGACTGCGTGTGCTGTGACTGCGTGTGCTGTGACTGCGTGTGCTGTGACTGCGTGTGCTGTGACTGCGTGTGCTGTGACTGCGTGTGCTGCGACTGCGTGTGCTGTGACTGCGTGTGCTGTGACTGCTGTACGAGGGAGGCAGTAGACCGACATAGCCTCCCTTTGGGAGGGTTATAGTGCTTTGGCCAATCATTTAGGGGCGGCAGGTAGCCTAGTGGTTACAGCGTTGTAACCGAAAGGTAGCTGCAAGTATCAAAAGTGTAAGCTTTCTGTGTCTGGGACAGAGACTAGTATCATGCAATTCATTTTCGCAATTGAGAAAAGATAGATATTATAAGATAGAAATTAGAGATATAGATAACGTGTGTGGTGAAAAATGTAGCTGAGAAACATACACACTGAGGACGGCCACAGCTTGTTCTATCTCAACCAGCCTATTAGTGGGTCCATTACCTCTAAACCCTGACTGGTTTTCCCCGTGCCACAGAATACATCAACTAGGAGAAACCTACACACTGAAGAAAGCAGAGGCAAAAAGGACACACACACACACACACACACACACACACACACAGAACTGATCCTTCTTTAAGATTGTGTGTAGTGGTCACTGTTCTGATTCTATACTCGTCTACCATTCATCTACCTTGCCGTGTTTGACCTTGACGTTGTTTTCCACATAGAGCAAATGAGAGACCACAGAAATACAAAGCACAATTCAGAACTGATCTCTCTGCCAGAGGAGAGTGATGGCATCTTAATAGGGGAGGACGTGCTTATGGTAATTGCTAGAGCGGGAATCAGTGGAACGGTATCAAATCCATCAAACACGTGGTCTCCATGGTTTCCATGTGTTTGATGGTGTTCCATTCGCTCCATTCCGGCCATTACTTTGAGCCATCCTCCCCTCAGCAGCCTCCACTGCTCTCTATAGCAGTAATCAAAAACTTTCATTTCAATCTTTTCCAACAAAGTGTGTTTTTTTTCCAACTCTTTCTCTTTTTGACCTCAGTGGACTTGATTGATAGGCAGACCCAGTTTTGATCTAATCTACCTGTCTCATATTGATTCCTTCTTTCCAATTACTTTAAGAGCAGACCAAATTGAAACGAGCCTTTAATTGCGGCTAATTTGGCCCGTAAATGGTCAGCTATTGTTCCGAAAGAGAGGCCTTAAATCCCAGCTGCCCCCAGCCCACACTGAGTAGACCTGAGTCATCTGACATACAAAGTGTTTTTAATCTACATTAAGTAGCCTCAATGTTCTCAAAGAATGGCTCAATTAAAAAGCTCATTTGAGACACCCAGAGTTGAACTGTCTATCTGTCTGGATCTGTCTATCTGTCTGGATCCGTCTGTCTGTCTGTCTGGATCCGTCTATCTGTCTGGATCTGTCTGTCTATCTGGATTATTCTGGATCCGTCTGTCTGTCTGGAATAGTCTGGATCTGTCTGTCTGTCTGTCTGTCTGGATCAGTCTATCTGTCTGGATCTGTCTGTCTGTCTGGATTAGTCTTGATCTGTCTGTCTGTCTGTCTGTCTGTCTGGATCTGTCTGTCTGGATTAGTCTAGATCTGTCTGTCTGTCTGTCTGTCTGTCTGTCTGTCTGTCTGTCTGTCTGTCTGTCTGTCGGTCTGTCTGTCTGTGTCTGTGTTTCTGTCTGTCTGTTGGTAAATCTATGCGCAGGTTCATTTAAAAGTCAGACAGATTGACAACCTGCGGGTCAAATTCCGGTCTCCTATCATCTTTACAGAAACGTAGTTAGATTAGCAATTATAAAAATATGGACTTTATTTGGACTGCAGATGTGACAAGGTTTGACTTCCCCTCAGATAAACTGTGGGACACAAAGCCTTGAAACATTGCACAAGGAAATCACAGAAGATTTACGCCATTTGAATATCCCGATCTTCAGCCACTCGTAAAGTCACCCTGCTCAGGTTTACAGTCTTAAAATGGCCAAAGCTTGTTAGATCTAAACCAGGCTATTAGTGGGTACATTACCTCTAAACCCGTGCCGCAGAATACATCTACTAGGGCTGCACATTCAGCAATGGCTAGATAAAACAGCTTGCCTCACAACACCAGAGTTGTGGTTTTACATAATACAGTGTGAAAACAGGAAGTGTCTTCAGATAATAGTTTGTGGTAAACCAAAGGTAGAAACGGAGCCTAAGGAGGAAGCTAAGGTGGCATGCTTTGGGGTATCTTCCATCCCTTTAAAATCTACAAGAGAATCAGCTCCACGTGCAAACCACTGATTATAGACAAATGAACCACCGTCAGACAGTGAATCCTCATGGATCCATCTGTACTGCAGTTAGCTTGTTCTAGAATCTAGCTCAATGTCTTCGAAGGATACGATGGAACATGGAAAAGTAGGGGTGGGGGGGGGGGGGCAAAAAAATAAAGATCACGTAGAAAATCAATCCAACCAGGTAGATGAACAGTAGGTTTAGATGAAATTCAACTAGCAAGGGGACGCGGTCCAAAGAACATACCGGAAGATTAACTACCAAGGCCTTGATCTAATATGGAAATGAATTCAAAAGGGTATTACATCTACTCAAACTTAATCAAATTAACCCAGGTCTTTCAAGACGAGACGAGGAGCGCGCATCAAAGGCTAAAGCAAAACCTGCCTGTGCTTCAGATTATATTCACTTGATGAATGCATGCACGGTCTCAAATTAAATCCAACCTGCACTAGCTGCAGTATTCATGTCCAGAGGGCATATCAAACACTCCCTAACGATCCAGACCTCACTTCCCTGTTCAAAATCAACCTTAAAAATCCAACTCACACCCATAACGCACAATACCACCTGCTTGCTCTACACGCAAGAACTCCTACACGTTGGGAAGTAAACGTCCACATCAATCTGTATCTACCTCGATGTTCACCTGTATACTCAGTGTAGAATATATGTCTCAATGTGTATTGCACTTTATGTCTGCTCTCTAGTGTTTGCCCCTACCATTTTCCATATGCTCTGCCTCACCGACACTGCCATCCGGCGTGGTCCTCTCGTAGCTGTCCTCTGGCAGGGGCAATGCACCCAGCCTGGGGCCCCCCGAAGAGCTCTTGCTGCTGGGCGTCTCCGACTCCTCCAGCCCGCTGTCGTAGCAGCTCTGCAGCGATCCCTGCTGGTGTGGGTCCTGGGGTTGGCTCACCACCGAGAAGGTCACTCGGCGGAACGGCTACAAGAGAGAATAAGATGGCGTCGAGGTCACTAGCTGGACTATAGGAGGGAGGAGGAGGGACGCCCGGGCAAAGAGGGTTCAATTCCGTGGCACAGAGGACAGGAGGTTAAGTTTAAAAAGTGTAGGGGATACAGTTGAAGTATAAATTTGGTAAACGTAGGGGGTCGGGAGTACTGTATGTGTACCATACAACATTAGGAGGGGAGTACAGTATGTGTACCACACAGCAGGAGGAAGGGAGTACTGTACCATACAGCAGGAGGAAGGGAGTACTGTACCACACAGCAGGAGGAAGGGAGTACTGTATGTGTACCATACAGCAGGAGGAAGGGAGTACTGTATGTGTACCACACAGCAGGAGGAAGGGAGTACTGTATGTATACCACACAGCAGGAGGAAGGGAGTACTGTATGTGTACCATACAGCAGGAGGAAGGGAGTACTGTATGTGTACCACACAGCAGGAGGAATGGAGTACTGTATGTGTACCACACAGCAGGAGGAAGGGAGTACTGTACCACACAGCAGGAGGAAGGGAGTACTGTATGTGTACCATACAGCAGGAGGAATGGAGTACTGTATGTGTACCACACAGCAGGAGGAAGGGAGTACTGTACCACACAGCAGGAGGAAGGGAGTACTGTATGTGTACCATACAGCAGGAGGAAGGGAGTACTGTATATGTACCACACAGCAGGAGGAAGGGAGTACTGTATGTATACCACACAGCAGGAGGAAGGGAGTACTGTATGTATACCACACAGCAGGAGGAAGGGAGTACTGTACCATACAGCAGGAGGAAGGGAGTACTGTATGTGTACCACACAGCAGGAGGAAGGGAGTACTGTATGTGTACCACACAGCAGGAGGAAGGGAGTACTGTATGTGGGGGGTATTGTGAACTACTAAGGGAGTACTGTATGTATACCATAAGGGAGTTGCTAGACGTTTTTTACACTTCAGGTCGAAGTAAGGGTGTTAACTGCTGCAAATTCACACAAAAAAGTTTGCTTGCGAAGGGCCTGGACGCCGAACGCTATGAAATCACGCTCCAAGCTACATATCATATGCCAAGCACCTGTCCACACACAAACAAGAGATAGGATTGGCTAACACCGGGGAATGTATATTACGGCTGAACAATAACATCCCAATGCCCAAACTCCTTCTAAAAGACGTGTACACAGTACACAGAGGAGCTTTCACTACTCTGAGAGTAGTCTGAAAACCCACAGACAGAGAGAGAGAGAGAGAGAGAGACAGACAGACAGACAGACAGACAGACAGACAGACAGACAGACAGACAGACAGAGAGAGACAGAGACGGAGACAGAGAGAGACAGCGAGAGACAGCGAGAGACAGAGAGAGAGAGAGAGATAAAGAGAGACAGAGACGGAGACAGAGGGAGACAGCGAGAGAGAGAGAGAGAGAGAGAGATAAAGAGAGACAGAGACGGAGACAGAGGGAGACAGCGAGAGAGAGAGAGAGAGAGAGAGATAAAGAGAGACAGAGACGGAGACAGAGGGAGACAGCGAGAGAGAGAGATAGAGAGGAAGACAGAGGGGAGGCAACAAATTAACGGCTAGTTTGGTCATTACCAGAATAAATGGAATAACAACTACATAATGAGATTCATTAATTTGATACAGTCACAGTTCCACTGTAGCTGTGCATCTCCCCTCCTGACACCCCTTGGACCTCTCCCCTCCTCTCTCCCCTCCTCCCGTATCCTCTCCCCTCCTCTCTCCCCTTCTCCCCTCTCCTCTCCCCTCCTCTCTCCCCTCCTTCCGTCTCCTCTCCCCTCCTCTCTCCCTCCTCCCGTCTCCTCTCCCCTCCTCTCCCCTCCTCTCTCACCTTCTCCCGTCTCCTCTCCCCTCCTCCCGTCTCCTCTCCCCTCCTCCCGTCTCCTCTCACCTCCTCTCTCCCCTCCCCCCGTCTCCTCTCCCGTCTCCTCTCCCCTCCTCTCTCCCCTCCTCCCGTCTCCTCTCTCCTCCTCTCTCCCCTCCTCCGGTCTCCTCTACCCTCCTCTCTCCCCTCCTCCCGTCTCTTCTCCCCTCCTATCCCCTCCTATCTCCCCTCCTCCCATCACCTCTCCCCTCCTCTCTCCCCTCCTCTCCCCTCCTCTCTCCCCTCCTCCCTACTCCTCTCCCTTCCTCCCATCTCCTCTCCCCTCCTCTCGTCTCCTCTCCCCTCCTCTCTCCCCTCCTCCTGTCTCCTCTCCCATCTCCTCTCTCCCCTCCTCTCCCCCCTCCTCCTGTCTCCCCTCCTCTCTCCCCTCCTCTCTCCCCTCCTCTCTCCCCTCCTCCCTACTCCTCTCCCCTCCTCCCGTCTCCTCTCCCCTCCTCTCTCCCCTCCTCCCACTGTAGCTGTGCATCTCCCCTCCTGACACCCCTTGGACCTCTCCCCTCCTCTCTCCCCTCCTCCCGTATCCTCTCCCCTCCTCTCTCCCCTTCTCCCCTCTCCTCTCCCCTCCTTCCGTCTCCTCTCCCCTCCTCTCTCCCCTCCTCCCGTCTCCTCTCCCCTCCTCTCCCCTCCTCTCTCACCTTCTCCCGTCTCCTCTCCCCTCCTCCCGTCTCCTCTCCCCTCCTCCCGTCTCCTCTCACCTCCTCTCTCCCCCTCCCCCCGTCTCCTCTCCCCTCCTCTCTCCCCTCCTCCCGTCTCCTCTCTCCTCCTCTCTCCCCTCCTCCGGTCTCCTCTACCCTCCTCTCTCCCCTCCTCCCGTCTCTTCTCCCCTCCTATCCCCTCCTATCTCCCCTCCTCCCATCACCTCTCCCCTCCTCTCTCCCCTCCTCTCCCCTCCTCTCTCCCCTCCTCCCTACTCCTCTCCCTTCCTCCCGTCTCCTCTCCCCTCCTCTCGTCTCCTCTCCCCTCCTCTCTCCCCTCCTCCTGTCTCCTCTCCCATCTCCTCTCTCCCCTCCTCTCCCCCCTCCTCCTGTCTCCCCTCTCCCCTCCTCTCTCCCCTGCTCTCCCCTCCTCTCTCCCCTCCTCCCTACTCCTCTCCCCTCCTCCCGTCTCCTCTCCCCTCCTCTCGTCTCCTCTCCCCTCCTCTATTCCCTCCTCCTGTCTCCTCTCCCATCTCCTCTCTCCCCTCCTCCCGTCTCCTCTCTCCCCTCCTCTCTCCCCTCCTCCCGTCTCCTCTCCCCTCCTCCCCTCCTCTCTCCCCTCCTCCCGTCTCCTCTCCCCTCATCTCTCCCCTCCTCCCGTCTCCTCTCCCCTCCTCTCTCCCCTCCTCCCGTCTCCTCTCCCCTCCTCTCTCCCCTCCTCTCGTCTCCTCTCCCCTCCTCCCGTCTCCTCTCCCCTCCTCTCTCCCCTCCTCTCTCCCCTCCTCCCGTCTCCTCTCCCCTCCTCTCGTCTCCTCCTCTCGTCTCCTCTCCCCCTGTCCTCCCTCATTTCATTCTTCATCACAAGAATATTAAACAGGGAAGGGGCCCATTATTCAAACCATTTTCTGTCTTTGTATCGTTGCTCTTGTCCTTTTTTCCTCTCTCTCTCTCTCTGACTGTTATCAGTTATTACAAACCATCATTAACAATTGCAACGTTAATATGCACCATGCTTCCAAACCCTGGAAATATTCACTTTTGCGGACAAAGAAACATACCTGACATCTCCATCAAAATGTCTTACACACACACACACACACACACACACACACACACACACACAAACACACACACACACACACGTCCCTACAGAAATGACACCCCTTTAGTTATTGTGGCATGGAGAAACAATTATTGTTTCAAGCGCCTCTGAATCTCAGGCAACGACAGGAGGCTAGAGACTCTTAATCCATTGGGGAAAAGTGTCCTCCTCCTCTCTGCATGTTGAAATTGGCATTCATTTCTGTATTTATTTCTCCAGTTTTTCTCTCCCTGGCTAATGCAGAAATCTTATGTTTCCATGTCATTACAATCAAAACTCAACAAATGAAGTGAAATAAATATTCATAGGAATTTCACTTGGATAGTCAAACATTTGTTGCATAATTAAAATTAAGGCCCAGAAGGGCGGTCGCGTTATTACACTGCAATACTGACGTTTAGATATCAAAACCTATTCCACCCCTCCTCGCCTCGTTCCCAGACAACAAAGGTCTGAGCCGTGCGTGACATCGATCCCAAGCTTGAACGAAGTGGTGGTTTAAACAGAAGAAGCAAATTCAAACCTATACTCTGGATCATACATCAGGTGGGTCTAATCCTTAATGCTGATTGGTTAAAATCGCATGCCAGCCGGTGTCGATTCCACAAGTTACCACCGGCTAAATCTATGATGTTGAAATGCCTTTTATTTACTCCTTTCAGTATGACTGTGCAATCCACTGTCTCATCAGCCCAGGCGGCAATTTATAAACCTGTTTGGACCTGAAATGTATTTTTCGAATGAAGCGACTGTTGCTAAATTAATTGGTAGAGAGGTGGTTGTGAGAGAAACACTTGGACGAAGCAAAGAGAGGAAGATTGAGTCTGAGAGAAAAAAGGGGAGAGAAAAAAAATAAATAAATAAATGTGGTTCACCTGCGTTTCCTTCTATTTTCTGGGAAAACAAAATTATAATTTGTTTTTCGGACCAAAATGGAGTGCACACACACACACACACACACACACACACACACACACACACACACACACACACACACACACACACACACACACACACACACACACACACACACACACAAACTGAAATAGCCAGAGGGTCTGTTGAGATTTTATAAACACCCATTTCTCCTCTAAACACATCAATTGTATAAGAAGCCATTTCTTTCCAGACTACATTGTTTCCTAGTGTGTGTGGTGGCAGCACCTGTGAAACAAGGCAACAGTAAGCAGGTCGTCCCCCGTGAATGATGCAGACCCCCCCCACCCCCACCCTCCTAGGGTCCAGAACGTAGAAGGATCACAGAGGGATCTGTCTAGGAGTGTCACGTGCAGAGAGGCAGGGGGAAATAAAGCCCCCCTCCTTCCCTCCGTCCCTTCTTCATTGTTGTTGACCAACAGTAGTAATCCAATCAGATATCAGAACTACACGAGGTAACAGAAACTCAATGAGACAATAGGGGTTGATGAGAGCAAAGCAGCAAATGCTGAATTCCTAAAACAACACATAGGAATTTATTGCAAAGAGTTATTTTGGGGGTTGGCTCCCCCTACATACAATCACTTCGGGGGTTGGCTCCCCCTACATACAGTCACTTCGGGGGTTGGCTCCCCCTACATACAGTCACTTCGGGGGTTGGCTCCCCCTACATACAGTCCCTTCGGGGGCTGGCTCCCCCTACATACAGTCCCTTTGGGGGCTGGCTCCCCCTACATACAGTCCCTTCGGGGGCTGGCTCCCCCTACATACAGTCCCTTCGGGGGCTGGCTCCCCCTACATACAGTCCCTTCGGGGGCTGGCTCCCCCTACATACAGTCCCTTCGGGGGCTGGCTCCCCCTACATACAGTCCCTTCGGGGGCTGGCTCCCCCTACATACAGTCCCTTCGGGGGTTGGCTCCCCCTACATACAGTCACTTCGGGGGCTGGCTCCCCCTACATACAGTCCCTTCGGGGGTTGGGTCCCCCTACATACAGTCCCTTCGGGGGCTGGCTCCCCCTACATACAGTCCCTTCGGGGGTTGGGTCCCCCTACATACAGTCCCTTCGGGGGTTGGGTCCCCCTACATACGGGCACTTCGGGGGTTGGGTCCCCCTAAATACAGTCCCTTCGGGGGTTGGCTCCCCCTACATACAGTCCTTTAGGGGGTTGGCTCCCCCTACATACAGTCCCTTCTGGGACTGGCTCCCCCTACATACAGTCCCTTCGGGGGTTGGCTCCCCCTACATACAGTCACTTTGGGGGCTGGCTCCCCCTACATACAGTGCGTTCGTAAAGTATTCAGGCCCCTTCACTTTTTCCACATTTTGTTACGTTATTCTAAAAGTCATTAAATAGTGTCTTGCCCTCATCAAAACAGCCAAAACAGGTTTTCAGAAATGTACGTAAGTATTCAGACCCTTTACTCAGTACTTTGTTGAAGCACTCATGGCAGTGACTGCAGCCTCGAATCTTCTTGGGTATGAAGCTATATCTAAAAACACCTCTATTTGGGGAGTTTCTCCCATTCTTCTCTGCGGATCCTCTCAAGCTCTGACAGGATGCTGCACAACTATTGTCAGGTCTCTCCAGAGAGGTTTGATCCGGCTCTGGCTGGGCTACTCAACGACATTCAGAGACTTTTCCCGAAACCACTCCTGAGTAGTCTTGGCTGTGTTCTTCATGTCATTGTCCTGTTGGAAGGTGAACTTTCACCCCAGTCGGAGGTCCTGGGCACTCTGGAACAGGTTTTCAAAAAGGATCTCTCTGTACTTTGCTCCGTTCATTTTTCCCTCAAACCTGACTAGTCTTTCAGTCCCAGCTGCTGCAAAATATCCCCACACCATGATGCTGCCACCACCATGATGCTGCCACCACCATGATGCTGCCACCACCATGATGCTGCCACCACCATGCTTTATGGTTTTATGGATGGTATTGGCCAGGTGATGAGTGGTACCTGGTTTTCTTCAGATGTGGCGCTTGGCATTCAGGCCAAAGAGTTCAATCTTGGATTCATCAGACCAGATAATCTTGTTTCTCATGGTCTGAGAGTCCTTTATGTGCTTTTTGGCAAACTCCAAGCAGTCTGTCCTGTGCCTTTTACTGAGGAGTGGCATCTGTCTGGTCACTCTACCATAAAGGCTGATTGGTGGAGTGCTGCAGAGATGGTTGTCCTTCCTGAAGGTTCTCCCATCTCCACAGAGGAACTCTGGAGCTTGGTCACCTCCCTGACCAAGGCTCTTCTCCCCAATTGCTCAGTTTGGCCAGCTCTAGGAAGAGTCTTGGTGGTTCCAAACGTATTCCATTTAAGAATGATGGAGGCCACTGTGTTCTTGGGGAAGTTCAATACTGCAGAAATGTATTGGTACCCTTCCACAGATCTGTGTCTCGACACAATCCTGTCTCTGAGATTTATGGACAATTCCATTGACCTCACGGCTTTGTTTTTGCTCTGACATGCACTGTCACTTGTGGAACCTTATATAGACAGTTGCCTTTCCATTCAATTGTATTTTCCACAGTTGGACTCTAATCAGTTGTAGAAACATCTCAAGGATGATCAATGGAACAGGATGCACCTGAGCTCAATTTCGAGTCTCATGACAATGAGTCATTATGTAAACAGGGTGCTGTTTGTATATATATTTGAAAACATTTCTAAAAATCTGTTTTTTGCTTTGTCGTTATGGAGTATGTGTGTAAATGTATGTCATTCATTTTAGAATAAGGCTGTAACATAACAAAATGTGGAAAAAGGGAAAGGGTTTGTATGTCTGGACAATAATCAAGACAAGATAAAAGTAGAGCCTGCAGGACTTGCTTTGTGGAGTGTGGTGTCAATAAAGCAGAGCATCTCTTTATTACAGACAGACCTCTCCCCATCTTTACAACCATTGAATCTATATGTTTTGACCATGACAGTTTACAATCTAAGATAACGGCAAGTAATTTAGTCTCCTCAACCTGTTTTCACCAGCCACACCATTCATTACCAGATTCAGCTGAGGTCTGGAACTTGGGGGATGATTTGTACCAAATACAATGCTCTTAGTTTTAGAGCTGTTGTCGTGTCTTTGGCTATGCCGGATTAAGTGATATGAAATGCTATTCTATAAAATAATTTCTCCGTAATTAATATTACCTGATTTAACTAGAGTCGGGCACCACAAAATAATATTTATAGAGCTGTTATCTTCCGAATAAGACCTAGTAATATTTAATCGTCATCTTAATTCAGTCTGAAAGTTGTAAATTCTTGGTTATCTGCACAAACCCTGGCCAACAAGTTTAATCAGCAATACAAAATTGGGTTTAATTATTTATTTACAAAAACCTGACTAATCACACAGAATTACACATACATATAATTAAATTATAACTTGATTACCAATTATGTCATAAAGGAAAACGTCCCTAGCGGGCGGAACAGCTGGTCACACAAAAGAAAAGGGTCTGGGTTTGAGTGAAAGAGCGGGAAGACTGGGGAACAAAGAGGAGAAGCTGTGCTATCGTAAATACAGTATCTTATGAATTCTAAATTACCACTCATATGGAAAAGGAAAATGCAATATATATTTACTCTGAGCTGCTTTTCGGTAGGTTGGTGGTAGATGGAAGGCCGTGTTGCCCAACCGAGTCCTTTGTCCTTTGAAGAATGTCTCTGCTGGTAAATTGAATATGTTTTAGTAACTTTGTTGTGTGGTAGACGGGATATTCTGTCTGTTCCTTCCTAAGCCTTGTTTGCAGCGGCTGTTGCTAACTCAACGGCTAGAAGGTATCACTTCTGTAGTGAATAAGAGTTCAAAGTTCATACCATTCGCAACCAAAGCTTGCGCTGATGTTGGCTTCGTTCTGTAGTTATTATCTGAACCATTCTGACATCGGACCGCCGTCCTCACGTCCTCGGAAAAGCAGGTTATATTGTCGTCAAGGCTTTATATAGGAAGGGAGAGGAGGGCGTGTTTGAAAAGTTTTTTAGCCCATGTCCCTTCACAGGGGCGGACCACTGATTGAGCAGAGCCCTACATTATGAAAACCCAAATCTCACATTTTAGAAGCTAAAATCACATGTCATCCCATCACAAATAATTTAATATTCAAACATTTAAATTGAACCACAATTCCATGTGAATCCGATAACTCTGATGCGTAGACTTTCCACTGTAGAGTTTATGTCATCTTATCATTGATGAGAATGTCTCAGATGACAACCTGACATCATATTCATTAAGTACCACCGCATATGTTCAATTGGTCGGATTACCAGAATATAGTTCATTTCCCCCCACCTTCTGATGTTCCCCGTATCTCTATGTTAACCAAGGGGTTTGCAAATGTAACATCAGTAGGGTAGAGAGAGGAAAAAGGGGTGAAGAGGTATTTATGACTGTCATAAACCTACCCTCAGGCCAACGTCATGACTCTGTTCAAGACCAGTTTCTTACAACACAGACCGCTACTCTTTGTTAAGACTTTTAGTAACTTCATTAGCTGTGGTTGCTGATGCCTATATGGTTGAATCATAAGCATACATGCACACACATGCTTTGTTTAATGCCAGTGGCAGGCCATTGGTAAACATATAAAATAGTAGAGGACCTAGAAAGCTGCCCTGCGGTACACCACATTTTACATGTTTGACATTAGAGAAGCATCCATTAAAGAAAACCCTCTGAGTTGTATTAGAAATATAGCGCACAATATAGCGCACAATATGGCTGAGGTGGAATAGCCATAACAAATACGTTTTCTCAATAATAGGTTATTGTCAATAATATCAAAGGCTGAACTGAAATCTAATTGTAAGACTCCGACAATCTTTCAACCAATCATCAGTCATCTGTGTCAGTGCAGTACATGTTGAATGCCCTTCTCTATAAGTGTGCTAAAATTCTGTTGTCAATTTGTTTACAATTAACAACAGCGCTACAGGGTCTCTGCCTGCCTCTCTGGCCACGGCTAGCGCTACAGGGTCTCTGCCTGCCTCTGTGGCCCCGGCTAGCGCTACAGGGTCTCTGCCTTCCTTTCTGGCCCCGGCTAGCGCTACCGGGTCTCTGCCTGCCTCTCTGCCTGTACGACCGATTGAACGCCAGCCATGGCAGCCATGGGTGATTGAACGCCTCAGTCATTCCAGCCAAATGAACAGACTAAACTGAACTAGTCACAGGTTACTGGAATATACTGTGGTCAGTCTGAGGTTGTTGTGGTTGGCCAGCTCAGGCTCCCAGGCTAGATCCTGAATCTAAAGTCAAAACACATGCCAGCCTACCGGTACGTGTCATACTGGGGCCTGGAGCCAATAAGAAAGCTGTTTTGTTGTGCTGTTCACGTCAATAACGTGTGACCTCCGATTTTATTTTCATTTCCTCCCGAAGTCCCTAATTGAAAGAGCTGAACAGTTGTCAGGAATAGTTGATTTGTGCTTGAGTTGATCTATTGTGTTATCTCAGCAGAACACAGAATGAATGAATAGCAGATTGTCTTGACAACAATATATTTATGTTCTGCATTCTTAGTAGTACCACAACAACCAATCAATAGAAATTAATCACTATACAGGAATGTCGATTAAGATGTGTGTGTATGTGTGTGTGTGTGTGTGTGTGTGTTAGCTTGAACAACTGTTGGTATACTGCTATGACGTTCTTGTTCAAGTCATAAAGGCACATGCGATATACATATGGAATACATAGTGTTTCCTTCTCCATCCTTCCATGTTAACACTACATTATCATCCTATGTCCTAGATCCCCACTGTTATTCTTTGAATAAGACTTTGCCATGAACCAAATTCTAGCACATGACTGAATTCACAATTAAGCCAGGCTTCTCTGGAGCTTGTGGACTGAGAACGGGGGGAGTGACGGGACAGAGGGAGGGATGGATGGAGGAATAGAGAGGGGGGGTTGAAAACATGCTGTGTGTAATTTCAACTGAACATGCCCTTGGCGGTTGGTGGAGACCCGCTAGCAAGTAATAGAGGTGTGGCCTGACTGGAGCTGAGGAGAGTAAACATTAACAACAGCATCCACTACTATCACTGAAGCCAAGCACAGAAGAAGGAGAGTTTGACAGATGGAGAGAGAGAGAGAGAGAGAGAGAGAGAGAGAGAGAGAGAGAGAGGGACAAAGAGAGAGAGAGAGAGAGAGAGAGAGAGAAATAGAGAGACAGAGAGAGAGAGAGAGAGAGAGAGAGAGAGAGACAGAGAGAGAGAAAGAGAGAGAGAGAGAGAGAGAGAGAGAGAGAGAGAGAGAGAGTGAAAGAGAGATGGGGGAGAGGGAGGGAGACAGAGAAAGATACGGAGGATGACGGATGGAGAAAAAAAGAGAACGACATGGAAGGTGAGTGCGAGGAAAAGAGGGATAACGGATAGAGAGAAGAGGAGGAGTTAGTGACACACAAGTGACGTCATGATTTCCAGAAGTGGCAGTCGGTAATTAAGTTGCCATGTTCCATTTTTAATGGGCAACCCGACAACGACCCACTACACACAGCCACCTGAGACTCACACAGTAAGTGCTAGCCCCTCTACACAAACACTGGGCCCACATGGGAGGTTAGCTTAGCATTATTAATGTACTGGGTTAGCTTAGCATAGCTAATGTACTGTAGTGGGCTAGCGTAGCATAGGTAATGTACTGTAGTAGCAACATGGATAATGGTGCTGAATGTGAAATGGGAGCTAGTCATAGTAAATAAATAGAAATTGATATGAAAGCACATTCCTGCTTGAGTTACATGAAACCAACACGGTACGAATTCATTTCTGAGTGCAGATCAATTGTGACTTGATGAGCAGGGGTTAGGTTCTGTTTGTGTGCTATTCAGTTACATCACTTTAATTACTAGCCTCTCGGCTTACCCAGGAAACAATCTGAGTTGAACTCATCTCGGACCTCAGATGGCCTAGAGGGATGGATACAGATACCCCAACACGGTTGACTCTTCACCTGTTTTGGAGGAGCCCTGAGGTGGGTAGGATGGGAGTAAGAGACTCTGAGGTTAGGGCGGGGAGGGGGTGTGGTTAGAGGGGTATAGGGGTGCTGCCTCGTTGTCCACCTGGGGAGTCTCAGGTATCTTGCTCCCCATATGAGTGATACCGTTGACCCTGTCAAGCTTGGTTTCTCCTCTCGACCTCCGCCTCTCTTCTTCTACATCTCCCAACACTCCTCCTCCACACACATTCCGCCCACACCAGGTCTGCTTTGTTCCAAGCACCAAATGAAAAAGTCAAACAACACTCGAGACTCCGTGTCTTGTTTCGGTCTTTGGCCTCCGAGTCAAAAGAAATAAGCACACGTGTTTTCTGTTTCACTTCAGTGGATCTAAAAAATGTTCCTGGACAGAGAGGCTTTCAGACACATTGATGCATGAGTCTTTTCAGCCATACATTCTCTCACTTGTCCAGAGTGTCCAGTGTCTCTGGGGGATCTCTGTGCATTGTTGCACATGTTGGGTAATGCTGTAATGGAGGTGAATGCTAGCCTTTCACTCCCGGGAAGTGGCTCCGACTCGCTCTTTGAAAGCCCACAGGTGTACCAAAGTTTGTTTTCCTGTAGTCGGAGAAGTGGTGGGTTATTCAAATCACCCTCTACTGATTAAACGACTCACCTCAATTCTGCTACTGATATCTTTTTCTTACTCTTTGACTGACTTGCCTTGTTAAATAAAGGTTAAATAAATAAATAAAATCTGCTCTGTTTCTATCATGTGGTAATTTTAGGATCTAATGACATGATATCAATCAAATGCCCTTGAATACTTTTGCTAAGACCACTAGTGTTGCTCCCTTGGGGTTTATATTGACCTTTCATCACCTTGTTAAGCTGGGGAAAAATATAACGAAATATATGGATGAATATATCATTAAATATATTGATGAAAATAGCATGTAAAGATGAATATATACTTAAACATATAGATTAATATATATTTAAATATATATGAATATATAATTAAAAATATAGAGGAATATATAATTAAATATACAGATGAATATATCATTAAATCTATAGATGAAAATATTGAGAATTCTATAGTTGATATATACTTAAACATATAGATTAATATATATTTAAATATAGAGGAATATATAATTAAAAATATAGAGGAATATATAATTAAATATATAGATGAATATATCATTAAATCTATAGATGAAAATATTGAGAATTCTATAGTTGATATATACTTAAACATATAGATTAAAATACATTTAATTATATAGATGAACATATAATTAAATATATAGATGTTTAAATCATCAAATATATAAAGAAATATCACATAAAATATATAGATGAATATATACTTAAAGATATAGATTAATATATCACTAAATATATAGTTGAATATATCATGAAATATAGAGAAGAATATATCATGAACTATATAGAGGAATATGTCACTAAATATATAGATGAATATATCATTAAATATACAGAAGAATATCATTAAATATATAGCAGAATATATAGTTCAATATATAATATATAGAGGAATATGTGACTGAATATAAAAAGGAATGTATAATTGAAATATATAGTTGAATAAATAATTAAATATATAGATGAATATATAATTAAATTTATATATTAATACAGTGCCTTGCGAAAGTATTCGGCCCCCTTGAACTTTGCGACCTTTTGCCACATTTGAGGCTTCAAACATAAAGATATAAAACTGTATTTTTTTTGTGAAGAATCAACAACAAGTGGGACACAATCATGAAGTGGAATGACATTTATTGGATATTTCAAACTTTTTTAACAAATCAAAAACTGAAAAATTGGGTGTGCAAAATTATTCAGCCCCCTTAAGTTAATACTTTGTAGCGCCACCTTTTGCTGCGATTACAGCTGTATGTCGCTTGAGGTATGTCTCTATCAGTTTTGCACATCGAGAGACTGAATTTTTTTCCCATTCCTCCTTGCAAAACAGCTCGAGCTCAGTGAGGTTGGATGGAGAGCATTTGTGAACAGCAGTTTTCAGTTCTTTCCACAGATTCTCGATTGGGTTCAGGTCTGGACTTTGACTTGGCCATTCTAACACCTGGATATGTTTATTTTTGAACCATTCCATTGTAGATTTTGCTTTATGTTTTGGATCATTGTCTTGATGGAAGACAAATCTCCGTCCCAGTCTCAGGTCTTTTGCAGACTCCATCAGGTTTTCTTCCAGAATGGTCCTGTATTTGGCTCCATCCATCTTCCCATCAATTTTAACCATCCTCCCTGTCCCTGCTGAAGAAAAGCAGGCCCAAACCATGATGCTGCCACCACCATGTTTGACAGTGGGGATGGTGTGTTGAAGTTCAAAAGCTGTGTTGCTTTTACGCCAAACATAACGTTTTGCATTGTTGCCAAAAAGTTCAATTTTGGTTTCATCTGACCAGAGCGAGCACCTTCTTCCACATGTTTGGTGTGTCTCCCAGGTGGCTTGTGGCAAACTTTAAACAACACTTTTTATGGATATCTTTAAGAAATGGCTTTCTTCTTGCCACTCTTCCATAAAGGCCAGATTTGTGCAATATACAACTGATTGTTGTCCTATGGACAGAGTCTCCCACCTCAGCTGTAGATCTCTGCAGTTCATCCAGAGTGATCATGGGCCTCTTGGCTGCATGTTTGATCAGTCTTCTCCTTGTATGAGCTGAAAGTTTAGAGGGACGGCCAGGTCTTGGTAGATTTGCAGTGGTCTGATACTCCTTCCATTTCAATATTATCGCTTGCACAGTGCTCCTTGGGATGTTTAAAGCTTGGGAAATCTTTTTGTATCCAAATCCGGCTTTAAACTTCTTCACAACAGTATCTCGGACCTGCCTGATGTGTTCCTTGTTCTTCATGATGCTCTCTGCGCGTTTAACGGACCTCTGAGACTATCACAGTGCAGGTGCATTTATACGGAGACTTGATTACACACAGGTGGATTGTATTTATCATCATTAGTCATTTAGGTCAACATTGGATCATTCAGAGATCCTCACTGAACTTCTGGAGAGAGTTTGCTGCACTGAAAGTAAAGGGGCTGAATAATTTTGCACGCCCAATTTTTCACTTTTTGATTTGTTAAAAAAGTTTGAAATATCCAATAAATGTCGTTCCACTTCATGACTGTGTCCCACTTGTTGTTGATTCTTCACAAAAAATACAGTTTTATATCTTTATGTTTGAAGCCTGAAATGTGGCAAAAGGTCGCAAAGTTCAAGGGGACCGAATACTTTCGCAAGGCACTGTATATTGATAAATAAAACATGCCCAGGTGAGCAATGGAGGCTTAGTGAATGTGAACAGACAGCGGCACAGCCCCAACATGAAGGTCTGGCTAATCTCTTTTACCCACTGATGCCAGAGAATATGGTTGGAGAGGGGAGAGGAGGGACAGGGGGGGTTTATGGCACAAAGTTGTTGCCAACCAACAGTGTTTTCCCCATGTGTGTTCACTGCTTAATCAGCCTAGTGCCATGGGAGAGAGGGAGAGAAGGAGGACGAAAGAGAGGGAGAAGGAGGACGAAAGAGAGGGAGAGAAGGAGGACGAAAGAGAGGGAGAGAGGGAGAGAAGGAGGACGAAAGAGAGGGAGAGAAGGAGGACAAAAGAGAGGGAGAGAGGGAGAGAAGGAGGAAGAAAGAGAGGGAGAGAGGGAGAGAAGGAGGAAGAAAGAGAGGGAGAGGGAGAGAGGGAGAGAAGGAAGATGAAAGAGAGGGAGAGAGGGAGAGGAGAGAAGGAGAACGAAAGAGAGGGAGAGAAGGAGAGAAGGAGGACGAAAGAGAGGGAGAGAGGGAGAGAAGGAGGACGAAAGAGAGGGAGAAGGAGGACGAAAGAGAGGGAGAGAAGGAGGACGAAAGAGAGGGAGAGAGGGAGAGAAGGAGGACGAAAGAGAGGGAGAGAAGGAGGACAAAAGAGAGGGAGAGAGGGAGAGAAGGAGGATGAAAGAGAGGGAGAGAGGGAGAGAAGGAGGAAGAAAGAGAGGGAGAGAAGGAGAGAAGGAGGACGAAAGAGAGGGAGAGAGGGATGAAGAAAGAGAGGGAGGCACAGACAACCAAAGACAAAGCAAGAAAGAGTAAAGAGGAGCTCTTCCCATTTCCAAACTCCATGTACTCCTTATTTTATTCCCTCCTCAG
>NC_143042.1:50570000-50572500 GCF_057628025.1 Oncorhynchus mykiss | reverse complement strand
AGTTGGGCACACGGTAGGTATTTCCATAGGATTGAACTAAGTGACTGAAGTTGGGCACATGGTAGGTATTTCCATAGGATTGAACTAAGTGACTGGAGTTAGGCACATGGTAGGTTTACCATAGGATTGAACAAGGAGATTGGAGGTTCAATACACTGTTCTACTCTTGGGACCACAGGACTGTGTGTGTGTGTGTGTGTGTGTGTGTGTGTGTGTGTGTGTGTGTGTGTGTGTGTGTGTGTGTGTGTCCGTGTTTATTTGTTTGTGCGTGTGCACGAGCATATATGTGTATTTCTAACAAACGCGACACACACACGTACACACACACACACACACACACACACATGATAATCAGTGCTATCTCGGTTTAAACAGCTGTATCTCTGTGTGCCCGGTGAAATGCGCATTTCCAGAGATAGGCGGAGGGATAAGGGCATCAAAGGGCTGAGAAGCTATCAGGGCCCCATATCGCTGTCTGATGACTGAGATATCCACGCTAATCCTCCATGTAAAATAGACCCATCCTTCAAAAGGCCCTTCTTCGAGTGCACTTAGCAAGTACCTCCTTATCCTCTGTCCCCTTTCCAATGAAGAAATCAGGAAAAACAAGACCCAACATATCTCAGTGTTTGTTGCATTGTCTCAGTTTCAGATCCAGTCTTATTAGATCTAATTACAGAGTAGGAGATTGGGTGTCCATTTTGGGGAGATCATATGAAATGTGAGGATGGTTGTTGGTTTTAATGCCTGTCGCCCCTCTAAGATGCTATGTGATAGCATCTTATAAATGTATTTATAAAGACCTTCTCACATCAGCTGATATCTCAAAGTGCTAACAGCAAGCAATGCAGGTGTAGAAGCACAGCAATTATCACTGCTGGGTCCCTTCAGCAAAATGCTGAACAAAATCATTTGAAAACAACATTAGAGAAGGCTATAAAACCCACAATGTATAGATACTTTAATGTTTTATATTCAACGTACAGGAGAAAAGTAAGTGGAAAGAGCCAAAACAGACCAGTAGACTGAGCAACAACAACAATATATATATATATATATATATATATATATATATATATATATATATATATGTTGAATAGAATCAATGGCTAACAAAGGAAGTCTTTGTCATGGCGTAGGAAAACACACTGAAGGATCCACAAAGTCACCTTTCCTGAATCAGGGCTGGATCAAATGTAAAACAGGCATTATAAACCGGGACACCTGTATCCACTCTCTGCTTAAGAGTGACTGGCCCCTGCACCGTTACTCACCCGGTGTCTGTCTGTGTGTGTGTGTGTGTGTGTGTGTGTGTGTGTGGGTGTGTGTTTGTGTGTGTGTGTCCTGTCGTCTTGTGTGACCTATCGCCTTACCGGCAGCAGGGATAACAGGAATAAAATAATAATGAGTGAGACGTGGTGGGGCGGTGGGGGTGGGGGGGGAGCGGGGGGCGGGGGGGCGGGGGGGGGGGGGGGGGGGGGGGCTAGGGGATAAAAAGAATGGAACAGATCAAGTGTTGTGTTAAAATACGTCCCCCCCTCCCTCTCCTTCCCTCTCTCCCTCCCTCCACCCTCCTCACCTCTCTACTCACAGAGCAGGTGGAAAGGTCCTGAGTGTGCCCTGTTGTTCCCCATGGGTAAACACAATGAAAGACAGAGGGAGGGAAGGAGGGAGGAAGGAGGGAGGAAGGGAGAGAGAACAACAGGGTGTATTGGTGTAACATTAGATTACATTGGGGATTCCTGTTACGTGGACGTGCCACGCGGTGCAGAGAGGCCGGGCCAGGTTCTGAGTGGTGACTACGGTAATGAAGTGGCAAGTCACAGGGCAGAGCTGTGGAGGGAACGACCACGTTTCAGAATATTCCTCCTCAGTCAGGCTGTGGTGACAGAAAGATGGGAAAAGTAATGGTGAGATCAGTGTGTGTGTGTGTGTGTGTGTGTGTGTGTGTGTGTACGTGCACCAGAATGAGGCAGATCCCCACGTTCAATGATTGATTTCTAGGCACTTTACAAAATAAGATAAAAAATATATAAGAAATGGTTTGCCGATGGTGCTCCTATGGTGCTCCTATGGTGCTCCTATGAGGCTCCTATGGTGCTCCTATGAGGCTCCTATGGTGCTCCTATGGTGCTCTTATGGTGCTCCTATGAGGCTCCTATGGTGCTCCTATGAGGCTCCTATGGTGCTCCTATGGTGCTCCTATGGTGCTCCTATGGTGCACCTATGAGGCTCCTATGGTGCTCCTTTGGTGCTCCTATGGTGCTCCTATGAGGCTCCTATGGTGCTCCTATGAGGCTCCTATGGTGCTCCTATGGTGCTCCTATGGTGCTCCTATGGTGCACCTATGAGGCTCCTATGGTGCTCCTTTGGTGCTCCTATGGTGCTCCTATGGTGCTCCTATGAGGCTCCTATGGTGCTCCTATGGTGCTCCTGTGGTGCTCCTATGAGGCTCATATGGTGCTCCTATGGTGCTCCTATGAGGCTCCTATGGTGCTCC
>NC_143042.1:50560000-50565000 GCF_057628025.1 Oncorhynchus mykiss | reverse complement strand
GAGCTTCGTATTGATTGATTCTTTCCAAGTGGGAAACTCATCTTTCTACAAGTTTTTAAGTCAAACATTTCAGAGTTCCCGAGTGGTCTTAAAAAACAGCTAACTGATCCACAGAGGACTATAACACTGACCTATGGTCAGTCCGTTAATGGGAAATGGATTGGGGGTTAATATCTATCTTTCCAGATTGCATCATTATGTGAGCTAATGCCGACACTGTGTCCTTACTGTCTGCCTCTGAACTAGGCCTGGTGGGGGAAGTGGGGGGGGGGGGGGGCAAGCCTTTTAAAAGCAGAGGGAGAGGGGGGTTTATACAATAGAGCACTATACTGACTCTGCCTCCCTCCCTGCAGGAACTATTAATTCAGACAAGTAGGAGGGACAAACAATCAAAACAGCCATTACTACTACTGCTGCAACTAAGAAACAAAGGCCAGAACCCATGCAGAGACGGAGAGAGAACACCCACATGTCAAATTATAGCTGGAGAACACGCACATGTCAAATTATAGACAGAAAACACCCACATGTCAAATTATAGCTGGAGAACACCCACATGTCAAATTATAGACAGAAAACACCCACATGTCAAATTATAGACAGAGAACACCCACATGTCAAATTATATACAGAAAACACCAACATGTCAAATTATAGACAGATAACATCCACATGTCAAATTATAGCTGGAGAACACCCACATGTCAAATTATAGACAGAAAACACCCACATGTCAAATTATATACAGAAAACACCAACATGTCAAATTATAGACAGATAACACCCACATGTCAAATTATAGCTGGAGAACACCCACAAGTCAAATTATATACAGAAAACACCAACATGTCAAATTATAGACAGATAACACCCACATGTCAAATTATAGCTGGAGAACACCCACATGTCAAATTATAGACAGAAAACACCCACATGTCAAATTATAGCTGGAGAACACCCACATGTCAAATTATAGACAGAAAACACCCACATGTCAAATTATAGACAGAGAACACCCACATGTCAAATTATATACAGAAAACACCAACATGTCAAATTATAGACAGATAACATCCACATGTCAAATTATATACAGATAACATCCACATGTCAAATTATAGACAGAGATCACCCACATGTCAAATTATAGACAGAAAACACCCACATGTCAAATTATAGACAGAGAACACCCACATGTCAAATTATATACAGAAAACACCAACATGTCAAATTATAGACAGAGAACACTCACATGTGAAAGTATAGTCAGAGAACACCCACATGTCAAATTATAGACAGAGAACACCCACATGTCAAATTATAGACAGAGAACACCCACATGTCAAATTATAGACAGAGAACACCCACATGTCAAATTAGACAGAACACCCACATGTCAAATTATAGACAGAGACAGAGAACACCCACATGTCAAATTATAGACAGAGACAGAGAACACCAACATGTTACATTATAGACAGAGACAAATAACACCCACATGTCAAATTATAGACAGAGAACACCCACATGTCAAATTATAGACAGAGAACACCCACATGTCAAATTAGACAGAACACCCACATGTCAAATTATAGACAGATAACAGCCACATGTCAAATTATAGACAGATAACATCCACATGTCAAATTATAGACAGAGAACACCCACATGTCAAATTATAAACAGATAACATCCACATGTCAAATTAAATACAGAGAACACCCACATGTCAAATTAGACAGAACACCCACATGTCAAATTATAGACAGATAACACCCACATGTCAAATTATAGACAGATAACATCCACATGTCAAATTATAGACAGAGAACACCCACATGTCAAATTATAGACAGAGAACACCCACATGTCAAATTATAGACAGATAACATCCACATGTCAAATTATAGACAGAGAACACCCACATGTCAAATTAGACAGAACACCCACATGTCAAATTATAGACAGATAACATCCACATGTCAAATTATAGACAGAGAACACCCACATGTCAAATTATAGACAGAGAACACTCACATGGAAATAATACAAGTTGTAAAACATGTTACCTGATAGAGACAAACAAATATGTATATGCACGTGCACATACACAACCTTCTAGGTTTGCGTTCTAAAAACAGACACCAACTCACTCACAGGCGACAGGAAGCCTAGCGGTTAGGACTTAGGGCCAGTTACGGTTCACTGGTTCAAATCCCTGAGGCGACAAAATCTGTCGATTTGCGCTTGAGCAAAGCACTGAACCCTAAATCCTCCAGGGTCACTATCAATAATGGCTGATCCCTGGCTCAGGGAAATGAAAAAAACCTAATGTCCAGTTAACACATGTACTTGTAAATGTGTGGAAGAGGACAAATGTAAGCAGCTAGCTAATTACCTTATCTTATCACACACACAGAAGGACACACCTCCTTCCAACACAAACCCAGATCTGTCCATCAGGGGTGTTGTTTACCAAACCTGCGTGACTAGTCCAATCAGACAGTAAATCCAGGCCTGTCAGTCAGGCGTAAACAGCAGAGGAGGAGGCTGAATGCATATTAGAGCCTGTGAAATTCCCTCCTTTCACATGCAAGTATGGAGGGATTCATCCCTTGCTTCTACTGACAGGCGGCCCACTGCCTTGGCATGTTCCTTCGCTCCAACTCTGCGTCTTTTTATTCTCTGTTTCCTCAGTTGTTCACTCTCCTCTCCCCTCCGTTCCCTCTCCTCTCTCCTCCGTTCCCTCTCCTCTCCCCTCCGTTCCCTCTCATCTCCCCTCCGTTCCCTCTCCTCTCTCCTCCGTTCACTCTCCTCTCTCCTCCTTTCACTCTCCTCTCCCCTCCGTTCACTCTCCTCTCTCCCCTCCGTTCCCTCTCCTCTCTCCTCCGTTCCCTCTCCTCTCCCCTCCGTTCCCTCTCCTCTCCCCTCCGTTCCCTCTCCTCTCCCCTCCGTTCACTCTCCTCTCTCCTCCGTTCCCTCTCCTCTCTCCTCCGTTCCCTCTCCTCTCCCCTCCGTTCCCTCTCCTCTCCCCTCCGTTCCCTCTCCTCTCCCCTCCGTTCCCTCTCCTCTCCCCTCCGTTCACTCTCCTCTCTCCCTGTCCCTCTCTCTCCCTGTCCCTCTCTCTCTCTCTCTCTCTCTTTCCACCTATCTCCTTCTCTGTCCCTCTCTCTACATTTTCTCTCTCTTTATTAGTATCTGTCTATGTCCCTCTCACTCTCTATGTCCCTTTCTCTCTCTCTCTCTCTCTATCTCTCTCTCTCTCCCTCTCTCTCTCCCTCTCTCCCTCTCTCTCTCCCTCTCTCTCTCCCTGTCTCTCTTTCCACCTCTCTCTCCCTCTCTGTCCCTCTCTCTATCTCTCTCTCTCTCTCTCCTTCAGCGTCAACTCAATCCCTCATTATCCTCAAACAGTTAAGGGCTCAGAAACAAGCTTCCTTTTCACTTCCTTTTTCAGAATGCAGCCATAAACCCTGCTCTTTGGAAATGATCCACGCACACACACACACACACACACACACATGCTTAGTCCTTCGGAATGCAGTCGTGCTGCCGGTGTGGCCACACACTGCATCAATGTTGAAACAGCACATTTGCGTATTTGTCAAACATAGCTAGCTACAACATGCTTCGTTGGATGAACCCATAATGAACAGTTCTGTTTGGAACGCCGTTCACTGGTTAGTGTCTGTTTGTCACACTGTTAAACAGCCAAGACAGACAGACAGACAGACAGACAGCGCCTGAACGTAAGTCAACAGCCACCTTCCAAGGCAAATAGACCAGAAACAGACACTGGTTGGACCAGGTTAGAAGGTGATCATAGACGCCGATGAGACGGTTAGAGGATCCTACATTCCTGTGCCTATGTCCTTAGTGGGGTAAATGTTTCTAGAGCAACACATCACATTAGCCTTTACGCTTCAAACACAGGTCTCTAATGAGTAGTATGACCAAATAAGGTACAAACATAAACGCAAAGGGCCAAGACGAATGCGGCTGATTTATTTATATGCTGTTTAATGACTGACTGTCAATAGTAATAATACTGTACGTGTCCTGGTCTCTCCTTGATCGGCGTGCCACAGCCCATAAACAAAAAAACAAATCAGAGGAGTGTTTCAACAGAAGGCCAACGACAGACATGAATGAAAACAACTAAACGAGTCAACTAGCATGAACAATAGTAGGGTACATAGTGAGGATGCAACCACAATCCCCTGACAGTCAACACAATCCCCTGTCTGTCACCACAATCCCCTGTCTGTCATCACAACACCCTGTCTGTCATCACAACGCCATGTCTGTCACCACAATCCCCTGTCTGTCACCACAACACCCTGTCTGTCACCACAGTCCCCTGTCTGTCACCACAATCCTATGTCTGTCACCACAATCCCCTGTCTGTCACCACCACACCCTGTCAGTCACCACAACACCCTGTCTGTCACCACAATCCCCTGTCTGTCACCACAATCCCCTGTCTGTCACCACAGCACACTGTCTGTCACCACAATCCCCTGACAGTCAACACAATCCCCTGTCTGTCACCACAATCCCCTGTCTGTCACCACAACACCCTGTCTGTCATCACAACGCCATGTCTGTCACCACAATACCCTGTCTGTCACCACAACACCCTGTCTGTCACCACAATCCCCTGTCTGTCACCACAATCCTATGTCTGTCACCACAATCCCCTGTCTGTCACCACCACACCCTGTCTGTCACCACAACACCCTGTCTGTCACCACAATCCCCTGTCTGTCACCACAATCCCCTGTCTGTCACCACAGCACACTGTCTGTCACCACAATCCCATCTCTGTCACCACAACACCCTGTCTGTCACCACAATCCCCTGTCTGTCACCACCATCCCCTGTTTGTCACCACAACACCCTGTCTGTCACCCCAACACCCTGTCTGTCACCACAACACCCTGTCTGTCACCACAACACACAGTCTGTCACCACAATCCCCTGTCTGTCACCATCACCCCCTG
>NC_143042.1:50552500-50555000 GCF_057628025.1 Oncorhynchus mykiss | reverse complement strand
CTGTTACTGTTGAAGGAGAAGAGTCTTCTATACTATACTGATCATCTGTTACTGTTGAAGGAGAAGAGTATTCTATACTATACTGATCAACTGTTACTGTTGAATGAGAAGAGTATTCTATACTATACTGATCATCTGTTACTGTTGAAGGAGAAGAGTATTCTATACTATACTGATCAACTGTTACTGTTGAAGGAGAAGAGTATTCTATACTATACTGATCAACTGTTACTGTTGCAGGAGAAGAGTCTTCTATACTATACTATACTGATCATCTGTTACTGTTGAAGGAGAAGAGTATTCTATACTATACTGATCATCTGTTACTGTTGAAGGAGAAGAGTCTTCTATACTATACTGATCATCTGTTACTGTTGAAGGAGAAGAGTCTTCTATACTATACTATACTGTTCAACTGTTACTGTTGCAGGAGAAGAGTATTCTATACTATACTGATCAACTGTTACTGTTGAATGAGAAGAGTCTTCTATACTATACTAATCAACTGTTACTGTTGAATGAGAAGAGTATTCTATACTATACTATACTGATCAACTGTTACTGTTGCAGGAGAAGAGCCTTCTTACTGTCTGTGATGTGCAGTATAGAACCAGTCTGTCATCACTCCATAATCCCCATCTAAAGGTCAAAGGTTAAAAGTGCACAACCAAACCATCCCCGTCCCCTCCCCCATCTATGATGAGCATGATACACTAGGTTGCTTCAATGGTAACAATCCAACATCAAACAACATTCCTGGACAGAAAAAAAAAGAATACTGAGTAAATATATTTTTTTTAAAAGATGCACACAGCAAACAATCATCTCAAGACACTTTAGCAGGAGATGGGACCTTTGTTGGAGGATTGGACCTCTGTCTAAAGGATTAAGAGAAGGATAAGCTGGGTGTTTCTGATATCTCTTCAGACACCAGGAGGAAGGGACAGAGAAAATAATAACAAGATGCTTTTGTCTTCCTGGCTTATTTTCTTTTTGATGTATTTTTTTGGGGTGATTTTGTGTATTTGTGAGGATACGTAAGCCTAGATGAAAGGACATCATTGTGTCTGTGTGTGTGTGTGTGTGTGTGCGCGTGTGTGTGTGTGTGAGAGAGTGTGTTTGCCTGTCTGCCTGGAATTAGAGGCCAGAATGAGAGGCCAGAATGAGATCCCAATTTCCCCTCTCTCTCATCATCGTGTACTGGTTTTCAGGGATTGGGATCAAGTCTGGATGACATGGTTCTCTCATTACAGTATGAAGAGAGAGGGATAGAGGGAGTGAGAGAGGGAGATAGAGACATGGAGGGAGAGAGGGAGGGAGGAGAGAGAGAGAGAGAGAGAGTGCGAGAGAGAGAGGGAGGGAAGGAAGGACGGACAGAGAGAGGGATGGACAAAAGGAGGGACAGAGAGGTAGGGACGGATGGACCAAGGTAGAGAAGGAGGGAAGGAGGTACGTCCCTACCTCTTTGTCCCTCCTTTTGTCCATCCCTCCCTCTTTCCCTCCCTCTCTCTCTCTCCCCTTCCTCCCTGCGGGATGGAGGGAGGGACAAAGGGACAGAGGGAGGGATGGAAGGAAGGAGGGGGAGGAGGGATGGAAAGAGAGAGGGAGCGACTTAGGGAAGGAGAGACACAGATGGCCAGGCCAAAGCATTGTGGTAGGAGACCACCTCTTCTGGGTGGGTGACCTCTCAGCCTCAGAGACCACCTCTTCTGGGTGGGTAAGCTCTCAGCCTCAGAGACCACCTCTTCTGGGTGGGTGACCTCTCAGCCTCAGAGACCACCTCTTCTGGGTGGGTGACCTCAGCCTCAGAGACCACCTCTTCTGGGCAGGTGACCTCTCAGCCTCAGAGCCCACCTCTTCTGGGCAGGTGACCTCTCAGCCTCAGAGCCCACCTCTTCTGGGTGGGTGAGCTCTCAGCCTCAGAGACACAGAGACACAAACTGGGGATTGGAGTTCAGGGACAGAGAACAACAAGATCCCACAGTTTCCCATCAAAATTGGACGTATTATGGATTAATGTCTATTTTTGAAGCGTTAATGCAGCGTGGTCACAGGGTCAAAACAGAAACAACTCAAAGCCCTTTATCTACTTCCTGTTTTTATGTCTCTGCATCCAGTACGAAGGAAGTTACAGATAGTTTCGTAAGCCAACGCTAACTAGTGTTAGCGCAGTGACTGGTCGTCTGTGATATCTACAGTACGATCATGACAGCAGTTAGCATAGACATCCGGTCATTGTGCTAACGCATGTCCCAATCTGGGGTGGGGGAAGGGCAAGCCGGCAAGGGATTTAATGTCTTATCCAACCAAACTACTCGCGGAGGGTCAGGTGCCTGCAAGCTGGCTGAGGTCGACAGTCGAGCGAGTGCTTCCTCCTCATATAGTGGGTGCTTATATTTGTCCCGTTTCACTGCATGTTAAAGTGTGAAATGGAAATGTGTTTTTACGCCCATCTCCCCCCGGACACCCTCGGACAGTGGGGTCACGGCCGGTGTGATGG
>NC_143042.1:50510000-50547500 GCF_057628025.1 Oncorhynchus mykiss | reverse complement strand
TTAGATATGCTGTACTCTGTAATGGTGTCTAGGTATGCTGTACTCTGTATCCATGTAATGGTGTTTAGGTATGCTGTACTCTGTATCTCTGTAATGGTGTTTAGGTATGCTGTACTCTGTAATGGTGTTTAGGTATGCTGTACTCTGTAATGGTGTTTAGATATGCTGTACTCTGTAATGGTGTCTAGGTATGCTGTACTCTGTAATGGTGTCTAGGTATGCTGTACTCTGTAATGGTGTTTAGGTATGCTGTACTCTGTAATGGTGTTTAGGCATGCTGTACTCTGTAATGGTGTTTAGGTATGCTGTACTCTGTAATGGTGTTTAGATATGCTGTACTCTGTAATGGTGTCTAGGTATGCTGTACTCTGTAATGGTGTCTAGGTATGCTGTATCTCTGTAATGGTGTTTAGGTATGCTGTACTCTGTATCTCTGTAATGGTGTCTAGGTATGCTGTACTCTGTAATGGTGTCTAGGTATGCTATACTCTGTATCCCTGTAATGGTGTCTAGGTATGCTGTACTCTGTAATGGTGTCTAGGTATGCTATACTCTGTATCCCTGTAATGGTGTTTAGGTATGCTGTACTCTGTATCTCTGTAATGGTGTTTAGGTATGATGTACTCTGTAATGGTGTTTAGGTATGCTATACTCAGAGAGTGAGAGACAGAGAGGACAGAGACAGAGGACAACAATGAGACAGCCTATAGGGAGGAGGTCAGACACCTGACCGTGTGGTGCAAGGACAACAGCCTCTCCCTCAGAGTGATCAAGACTAAGGAGATGATTGTGGACTACAGGAAAAGGAGGACCGAGCACATGCCTATTCTCATCGACATGGCTGTAGTGGAGCAGGTTGAGAGCTTCAAGTTCCTTGGTGTCCACATCACCAACAAACTAACATGGTCCAAGCACACCAACACAGTCGTGAAGAAGGCACGACAAAACATATTCCAACTCAGGAGACAGAAAATATTTGGCATGGGTCCTCAGATCCTCAAAAGGTTTTATCGCTTACTTTTTGGGGGTATTTTCTTAAAACTGCATTGTTGGTTAAAGGCTTGTAAGTAAGCATTTCACTGTAAGGTCTACATCAAATTTGATTTAATTTGATTTGACAAAGAGAAAGAGAGAACAGAGAGAAAACAGAGAAAGAGCAAGAGAGAGAGGGAAACAGAGAATTAGAGCGGACACAGAGAGAGAGAGAGAGGGGAAACAGAGAATTAGAGAGGACAGAGAAAGAGAGAGAGAGAGAGAGAGAGAGAGAGAGAGAGAGTGAGGGAAAACAGATAATTAGAGAGGACAGAGAAAGAGAGAGAGAGAGAGGGGAAACAGATAATTAGAGAGGAAAGAGAAAGAGAGAGAGGGAAAACAGAGAATTAGAGAGGACAGAGAAAGAGAGCGAGAGAGAGGGGAAACAGAGAATTAGAGAGGACAGAGAAAGAGAGAGAGAGAGAGAGAGAGGGAAAACATAGAATTAGAGAGGACAGAGAAAGAGAGAGAGAGAGAGAGAGGGAAAACAGAGAATTAGAGAGAACAGAGAAAGAGAGAGAGAGAGAGAGGGGAAACATAGAATTAGAGAGGACAGAGAAAGAAAGAGAGAGGACAGAGAGAAAGAGAGATGACAAAGAGAGGACAGAGAGAGAGAGAGAGAGAATTAGAGAGGACAGAGAAAGAGAGAGAGAGAGAGAGAGAGAGAGAGAGAGAGAGAGAGAGAGGGGAGACAGAGAATTAGAGAGGACAGAGAAAGAGAGAGAGAGAGAGAGAGAGAGAGAGAGAGACAGGGGAGACAGAGAATTAGAGAGGACAGAGAGAGAGAGAGAGAGAGAGAGGGGGGGGACAGAGAATTAGAGAGGACAGAGAAAGAGAGAGAGAGAGAGAGAGAGAGCGGGAAATCAGATTTAGAGAGGACAGAGAAAGAGAGAGAGGGAGAGAGAGAGAGAGAGAGAGAGAGAGAGAGAGAGAGAGAGAGAGAGAGAGAGAAACAAAGAGGAAAAGTGCTCGGTGCTTGGCCAGTGTGTGTGTGTGTGTGTCTGTGTGGGTGTAGTGGGTGGGATTCAAATCCATCAAGCATGAAAATAGAGACACACTCCATAAATATTCCCCGGATATAAAGCACGCAAGGCAAGAAGTGATATCGACAGTTTGTCACGGCAAGACTCCAAACTGTGATTACGCACAAAGCAACCAATGAAAAGTCATGGAAAGTTATAGAACACCCCAGCTGGAGTCTAAAGACACAATATCGCCAAATCCCTACTAAAGTTAACGCCTCAACCCAGACTCCATCCACAACGTATGAAAACCAAATTGCCGCAGATGCTACGTTGACGGGGTCATTTCATTGGCTCGTTCATTTAAAGCCCCCTTCTGTAATTTCCCATGCTGTCAGTAGTAGTAGACTGGGTATCTCCACTGAGTGTTGTTCAGGGCAGCCAAGGTGGATCAAAGGGCTGAGAGACTCACTTCAAAGACGAAGCCAACAGAGTTGGGATGGTGGGGGAGAGAGACCTTGCCTTACATTTGACTACAGTGAGTGCTGAGATTAATTAAGTAGGGAATGAACATGCAACAATATATGCAAAGACTGTGTCCCAATCCTCTAAACTGGGTTCCTTTTATTGATCTTCTCCTCTTTGTGATCACTGATGTGAAAGATCTGAGTACAGTTGACAAGAAGACTTGGTCTGGGGGTTTCTAGCTCTAATGCTTTCCCCTCCCCAGGTTTGAGACATCTGTCACAGCGAGACAAGAGAAGACAAGGACAGGATGGTGTTCAATCGTAATAAGACACAGATGGAGACAATAATCATCATCACAATAATCAAATTCATAACAATAATATAATCATGGTAATTATAATAATATAATTACAATCATAATAATATCCACACTACTAAACAATTAGAGCTGCTTCTTTTAAAAATCCACCTTTGCAGGAACAAGTCTCTCACTGTCACCGCTTGTAATGGACCCACTGCGGCACCCAGCTGTGCCCTGGACACCATATGTGAATTGATTGTCCCCCATCTATCTTCAGAGTTTGTACTGTTAGGTGACCTAAACTGGAACAGGCTTAACACCCCGGCCGTCCTACAATCTAAGCTTGATGCTCTCAATCTCACACAAATCATCAAGGAACCTACCAGGTACAACTCTAAATCAGTAACCATGGGCACCCTCATAGATATCATCCTGAACAACCTTCCCTCTAAATACACCTCTGCTGTCTACCAACCAGGATCTCAGCGATCACTGCTTCATTACCTGGGTGCGTACTGGGTTCGCGGTCAAACGACCACCCTTCATCACTGTCAAACACTCCCTAAAACACTTCAGCAAGCAGGCCTTTCTAATTGACCTGGCCCGGGTATCTTGGAAGGATATTGACCTCATTCCGTCAGTAGATGATGCCTGGTGGCTCTTCAAAAGTGCTTTCCTCTCCATCTTAAATAAGCATGCCCCATTCACAAAATGTAGAAATAAGAACAGATACCTTGGTTCACCCCAGACTTGCATTTTTCCACGGCTGGCCATGCTTTCCACCTGGCTACTCCAACCCTGGACAACATCTCAGCACCCCCTGCAGCAACTTATCACTCTTGCTATTGGTGACCTTCAATGCCATACAACACTCCTTCCGTGGCCTCCAACTGCTTTTAATGCTAGTAAAACTAAGTGGATGCTCTTCAACCGATTGCTGCCCACACCCGACCGACCGACTAGCATCACTACTCTGGACAGTTCTGACTTAGAATATGTGGACAACTACAAATACCTAGGTGTCTGGTTAGACTGTAAACTCTCCTTCCAGACTCACATTAAGCATCTCCAATACAAAATTAAATCTATATCGTAACAAAGCCTCCTTCTCTCATGCTGCCAAACTTACCCTCGTAAAACTTACTATCCTACCGATTCTTGACTTCGGCGATGTCATTTACAAAATAGCCCCCAACACTCTACTCAGCAAACAAGATTCAGTCTCTCACAATGCCATCTGTTTTGTCACCAAAGCCCCATATACTACCCATCACTGTGACCTGTATGCTCTCGTTGGCTGGTCCTCACTACATGTTCGTCTCCAAATCCACTTTCTCCAGGTCATCTACACGTCTTTGCTAGGTAAAGCTCCGCCTTATCTCAGCTCACTGGTCACCATAGCAACACCCACCCGTAGCACGAGCTCCAGCAGGTATATCTCAATGGTCATCCCCAAAGACATCACTTCCTTTGGCCGCCTTTCCTTCCAGTTCTCTGCTGCCAATGACTGGAACGAACTGCAAAAATCTCTGAAGCTGGAGTCTTATATCTCCCTCTCTAACTTTAAGCATCAGCTGTCAGAGCAGCTTACCGATCACTGTACCTGTACACAATCTGTAAATAGCACACCCGACTACCTCATCCCCATATTATTACTTACCCTCTTGATCTTTTGCACCCCAGTATCTCTACCTGCACATCATCATCTGCACATCTATCACTCCAGTATTAATGCTAAATTGTAATTATTTTCGACTCTAGGGCCTATTCATTGCCTACCTCCCTACTCTTCTACATTTGCACACACTATAGATTTTTCTATTTATCTTTTCTTCTGTGTTATTGACTGTACGTTTGTTTATGTGTAACTCTGTGTTGTTGTTTTTGTCACACTGCTTTGCTTTATCTTGGCCAGGTCACAGTTGAAAATGAGAAATTGTTCTCAACTGGCCTAACTGGTTAAATAAAGGTAAAAAAAAATACTAATAATACTATGAATAATCACAATTATTATAATTCTAATCATATTCATAATAATATTAGAATCCTAATAGATATAATAATATAATCACAATAATATAATATACTACTAATAATAATAATAATCATATTGATAATCATCACAATCATTATCTTGATCGGAATCGGAATCGTACTCGCAATCATAATCATAATCATATTCCTAATCATTAGTTTGGTGTTTATATTTGTTTAGTTCACAAGTGAGTATTAATATTCATGTATGAAATGTAAATATGTTTTGTTGCATATCCCAACTCTCCCCTCGGGGTCACAGCCGGGGTCGGCCATTATCAAAGGTGACCCTGGAGCAATTACGTTTAAGTGATAGCATTAAAAGAACATTAGAAAAACCTCCGAAACCTGACAGAAGAACACTGATTGAGTCAGAAGATCATGAACCAGACTACCTCTTCCGCAGAGACAAGATTCTTGCCGCTCCGAATTACAGAAAGACGAGTCAGAATCGGTTGAACAACACTGGCAGGTCCAGGTCCCCAACTATCCCAGACATCGTTCTCATTATTCATGTTGTTCCTGGATCGCTGCAACATCCTTCCCCCCCCCGACAACGTACGTCCAAACAGCGGAATCTCCGGAACATGATGGAATGGAATGCCTCATTAACTATTGAAGTGGTACGCGGCTCTGACATAAAAACTGGAGAGAGAAAAATCCAAGGCCAAGTCAAGTGGGGCCTTCAGAACATCAGACAAAACAAAGTATCCCATCCTATAAAACATGTTCACGATGAAATGGATGGGAGATGTCAGCCACGTTGTAGAAATACCTTCAGTTGTAAAACACTGGTTTGAGTTAAAACCAATACCCACTAGAGCTTACTATATTGTAGACTTACATACATTACATTTACTTTATTTGTTCATTTCAATATAAAATAAGCCAGACTGGCCTTCATCCAAAATGGCAGTCCGTGCAATAACACAGCTGAAAATCTCTTGCCAAAATGTCTTAGATATACAGTGGGTTTAATATTTCAAGACGCTGTATACACCTCCATTACCTGAAATGGTCTGAGATGGTCTGAGATGGCCCAAGAGGGCCTGAGAAGGCCTGAAATGGTCTGAGATGGTCTGAGATGGCCCAAGAGGGCCTGAGAAGGCCTGAAATGGTCTGAGATGGTCTGAGATGGCCCCGAGATGGCCCGAGATGGCCCAAGATGACCCAAGAGGGCCTGAGAAGGCCTGAGATGGTCTGAGATGGGCCCAAGATGGCCCAAGATGGCCCAAGAGGGCCTGAGAAGGCCTGAGATGGTCTGAGATGGCCCGAGATGGCCCAAGATGGCCCAAGAGGGCCTGAGAAGGCCTGAGATGGTCTGAGATGGCCCGAGATGGCCCAAGATGGCCCAAGATGGCCCAAGAAGGCCTGAGATACTGAAGGAAATTGAATATTTATGGAAATACATCAGGAGATGCAGCTGTTTTCTGGACGATGTGGAGTAATTATGGTCTTTCAATCTGAATTTGTGTGTGTGTGTGTGTGTGTGTGTGTGTGTGTGTGTGTGTGTGTGTGTGTGTGTGTGTGTGTGTGTGTGTGTGTCTGTGTGTGTGTGTGTCTGTGTGTGTGTGTGTGTGTGTGTGTGTGTGTGTGTGTGTGTGTGTGTGTGTGTGTGTGTGTGTGTGTGTGTCTGTGTGTGTGTCTGTGTGTGTGTGTGTGTGGTATATAGCCTGTGGTTTTGGCGATGAATAGATTTGGCAGTGGGAGGTGATGTAAGCATTTGTATGCAAATGTTACAGTAGTGCGTGTGTGTGTTTTCACACACGTGTGTGTGTGTGTTCATCATAATAGATATCTGCACTTTTTCAGACTAGATGTGCAGGTGACGTGATCTGTGTGGTCCTTTATTTCTGTCCTGCACAATCGCTTTGTGTCTCGGTGACATGCGTGTAGATTCCGAGGTATTTCCATGTCATGAGGATTTATGATTTATTTATTTACGACCGTTTGCAATCTCTATTGACTATTCAGTCGTTCTTCACTGGAAGAATAAAAAAACAGTGTCCTTATTAGGGTTGAAAGCTACCAATTATTTACCAGAAGTTACCGGAATCTTCAGTAAATTTGGTAATTAACAGAAAATGTATGGCAATCTATCGTAACTTTAGTCACTTATAATGGAATAACAAAAAAAAATTAATATATGTTATTAATTTATTTTATCTGTGGACCGTATTGTCCATTCATTTATAGTAGATAGACCATAAGAGAAAATCACCTAATTAATGAAAAAAAAGCATCTTATCAACAATGGCATTATTTTGAATGACCTCTATTACCCTTTTGAAACAACTGCTATCAGTTTGACGCCAAAAAAATATTAAAACACCAACAGTAATCAATAAGTTGATGGTTTATATTTATGTTTAACAGTTTTGACATTCTTAAAAAAAAAAAGATTTGCCTTATATAATTATTTAATATATTTCACATGTGATAATAAGGGCAGAGATAATTACAGACACCTGTGATAATAAGGCCAGAGAGAGGGTCAGAGATAATTACAGACACCTGTGATAATAAGGCCAGAGAGAGGGTCAGAGATAATTACAGACACCTGTGATAATAAGGCCAGAGAGAGGGTCAGAGATAATTACAGACACCTGTGATAATAAGGCCAGAGAGAGGGTCAGAGATAATTACAGACACCTGTGATAATAAGGCCAGAGAGAGGGTCAGAGATAATTACAGACACCTGTGATAATAAGGCCAGAGAGAGGGTCAGAGATAATTACAGACACCTGTGATAATAAGGCCAGAGAGAGGGTCAGAGATAATTACAGACACCTGTGATAATAAGGCCAGAGAGAGGGTCAGAGATAATTACAGACACCTGTGATAATAAGGCCAGAGAGAGGGTCAGAGATAATTACAGACACCTGTGATAATAAGGCCAGAGAGAGGGTCAGAGATAATTACAGACACCTGTGATAATAAGGCCAGAGAGAGGGTCAGAGATAATTACAGACACCTGTGATAATAAGGCCAGAGAGAGGGTCAGAGATAATTACAGACACCTGTGATAATCTGATGTATCCAGAAGGGCCTCCAGATGTTCCTCTGTAATTTGGGAGAAGATTATTTCAGCTTTTGCCCTTTTGATTCCAGGATACTGTTTCGGGGAGAAACTATCTTAACGATGTCTCTGTTTCTGTATTTGGACTGATCAGTTAGTGTGTCTTTGTGAGAGGGGAGAGAAAGAGAAGAAGGCATGGGGAGAGTTAAAGACAGAAAGAGAAGAAGACATGGGGATAGATAAAGACAGAAAGAGAAGAAGACATGGGGAGAGATAAAGACAGAAAGAGAAGAAGACATGGGGAGAGATAAAGACAGAAAGAGAAGAAGACATGGGGAGAGATAAAGACAGAAAAGAGAAGAAGACATGGGGAGAGATAAAGACAGAAAGAGAATAAGACATGGGGAGAGATAAAGACAGAAAGAGAAGAAGACATGGGGAGAGATAAAGACAGAAAGAGAAGAAGACATGGGGAGAGATAAAGACAGAAAGAGAAGAAGACATGGGGAGAGATAAAGATAGAAAAGATAGAGACGCCGCAGAGAGAGGCAGACCCTGAGAAAGCTGTGAGGCTGCTTGAGGAGAACTGACTGAATTAGAGCCCAAGAAAGTCCAGCAAGCGCCAGGACCTTCTCCGGGATCTGCTGCGGGATCTGGGCACAACCAGTACATAGCTTGCTCATGAATGGCAGCAAGCAGGTGTGAGTGCATCTGCACGCACAGTGAGGCAAAGACTTTTGGAGGATGGCCTGGTGTCAAGAAGGGCAGCAAAGGAGCCACTTCTCTACAGGAAAAACATCAGGGATAGACTGATATTCTGCAAAAGGTACAGGGATTGGACTGCTGAGGACTGGGGTCAAGTAATTTTCTCTGATGAATCCCCTTTCTGATTGTTTGGGGCATCCGGAAAAAAGCTTGTCCTGAGAAGACAAGGTGAGCGCTACCATCAGTCCTGTGTCATGTCAACAGTAAAGCATCCTGAGACCATTCATGTGTGGGGTTGCTTCTCAGCCAAGGGAGTGTGCTCACTCACAATTTTGCCTAAGAACACAGCCATGAATAAAGAATGGTACCAACACATCCTCCGAGAGCAACATCTCCCAACCATCTAGGAACAGTTTGGTGACAAACAATGCCTTTTCCAGCATGATGGAGCACCTTGCCATAAGGCAAAAGTGATAACTAAGTGGCTCGGGGAACAAAACATCGATATTTTGGGTCCATGGCCAGGAAACTCCCCAGACCTTAATCCCATTGAGAACTTGTGGTCAGCCTTAAGAGGCGGGTGGACAAACAAAAACCCCAAAATAGTGACAAACTCCAAGCATTGATTACGCAAGAATGGGCTGGCATCAGTCAGGATGTGGCCCAGAAGTTAATTGACAGCATGCCAAGGCGGATTGCAGAGGTCTTGAAAAAGAAGGGTCAGCACTGCAAATATTGACTCTTTGCATCAACTTCATGTAATTGCCAATATTCCATAGTAACATCTGACAAAAATATCTAAAGACACTGAAGCAGCAAACTTTGTGAAAATTAATATTTGTGTAATTCTCAAAACTTTTGGCCACGACTGTATATTAAGGCCATCATTCAATGGTAGTTGATTCAGAAGGCTGAACACAAAATGAATCTAACCCCTAAATACCCCCAGATGACACACTGGATCAGAAGGTTTCATTACACAACAGCATGTGTTTCCACATAAACACAGCAGGAATCTCACCATGAGCTTGTGCTGTGTAAGATATCTAAGCTAAGGTGTGCTGACGATGCCCTATTAAAACGTTCCTTCTCTCTGAAGACTAACCAGCCCATCAGCCACCTAGCGAGGGTCCCACCAGCGACCTAGAGAGGGTTCCACCGTCCACCTGGCAAGGGTCCCACTGTCCAACTAGTGAGGGTCCCACTGTCCAACTAGTGAGGGTCCCACTGCCCAACTAGCGAGGGCCCCACTGTCCAACTAGCGAGGGTCCCACTGTCCAACTAGTGAGGGTCCCACTGTCCACCTACCGAGGGTCCCACTGCCCAACTAGCGAGGGCCCCACTGTCCAACTAGCGAGGGTCCCACTGTCCAACTAGTGAGGGTCCCACTGTCCAACTAGCGAGGGTCCCACGGTCCACCTAGCGAGGGTCCCACGGTCCACCTAGCGAGGGTCCCACTGTCCACCTAGCGAGGGTCCCACTGTCCACCTAGCAAGGGTCCCACGGTCCACCTAGCGAGGGTCCCACTGTGCACCTAGCGAGGATCCCACTGTGCAGGACTTTTATAGCTTTTCTCCATTTGCCTAATTGAATAATACAAGGTAGTATAAAAAAAATCCCTTCATTAAAAGGCTTCTTTTATGGATGAAAATGCTGAGGCGAACACATTTTACGAACGATGAATCAACTTAATGTATTTGTTTAGCTCAGTAAGGAACTGAAAATTAAGCTTGACCGATGGGGTCCAATTTGTGCCGGGGATTTGTGACCGTGCAGGCCCATGTGTGTTACGTAAGAAATTTGGGGGGGTAGTTAGGTGTGTGTGTGTGTGTGTGTGTGTGTGTGTGTTTGTGTGTGTGTGTGTGCGTGCGTGTGCGTGTGCGTGTGTGCGTGTGCATGTGCATGTGCGCGTGTGCGTGTGCGTGTGTGTGTGTGATGAGATGTTTATGTATCCAAAATGTATGCAGAAGGTGAGTAGGTTCCTATAACTGTACGGCGTGACACCGAATAACACCAGTCACCAGTTAGTCATTGTAAAATAAAATAATTTGTCCAAAACTAACTTGCCTGAATAAAAAGGTCAATGAAAAAATATACAAAATAATCTCTCTAAGTGCTGATTTGGTAAATCTGTTCCATGTCCAAGCAGCCATAGCACTATGCTACAATAGCTTAAGACTACTAGTGTCATGATACATCCAGAAATACCATGGGACCTGAGCCTACAGCAGGTAGATATGGCTGACTGGATGGCTGGAGCCATGGGCTGCTGGCTCCGGTCCTGGCTGATCCTAGAACAGATGTGAGGTAGTGACAGCTGCTCTGCTCCACTGGGGGTCTTTCTTCTGACAGAGACCCAGGCCCTATCCTGCATTAATCCCCGTTTAACAGCCCCTTTGTGGGCAGAGGCTGAAGACCAGCTCCCTCTCCCCCTCTGGTGCTCCACAGATAACCTAATGTAATCTATTTGTCAACACAGGTCTCTGTGCTCTTTAGCGGATATTTTGTGGACGAAAGGCCTTCGGTCCAGTGCTGCGGACAGCATTGATGGCGTTTGTTAACTTTAACTCACCCCTAGTTCAAATAGAAGGCCTGTGCAAAGGAACGAGGAAATGTGACTGAATGCTCTGTTTATGAATATGAAAAACCTTGCATACACATGCAGAAATTGCCAATAACTGTAATGAAGTGAAATAGGCTCCAAACAACGAAAGGGGTGAATATTTCTAGATCCCGCGAGTAGAAAAACAACGTTTTGATTTACAAAAACAACGCTAACTAATACATTTTCCCCGAGTTTGTTTTTCCTCCGCGTACGATTAATCATGTCTCTGTTATTAGAAGATAAAACATACATTATAAACACAAGAAGTAGAGAGAGAAAATAAGAGCCATATTTGGAGATTTTTTTAAAAGGATCCAACCTCGCTGCTCGGATGCCAGATGTTCCTGGTGCAAAGAGAGAAGCAGATAATCTGAGTTGTGTGCCGTATGCAAACGTCTTTTTAATTACCTCATCTGGAGCACGAAAGACACACGGCATTCATCTAGTTTCAGCTGATATTTTTTGAATTATGGTTGTACCGTAAACACATGGCCAAACTGTTTCTTTTCGTAAATGATAAATCACGGTCATAGATTAGGAATTTCATGTCATCCACATCTCCAAGTAATCTTGGCCCCGAAAAACAGCCGTTCTTTTTTTACACAGGACCAGTCAAGGGTTTTTCTTAATTTTTGTACTATTTTCTACATTGTAGAATACTAGTGCAGACATCAAAACTATGACATAACACATATGGAATCATGTGGTAACCAACAAAGTGCTAAACAAATGAAAGTATATTTTATATCTGATATTATTCAAAGTAGCCAGCCTTTGCATTTGAGGACAGCTCTGCACTACATCCCTGTTAGTGAGCATTTCTCCTTTGCCAAAGACAGTCCGTCCACCTCATTTAGGGTACATATAGTAGTCAAATTCAGAACGAGAACAACAGTCAAAGAGACAGAACATTGTCCAAAGGGATCTCTCCGTTCTTCCAGCATCTTGGTAGCTGGAGCTGATATGACATCACTCCATTAGGTATCAGAGACGGTCTTTCACTACGTTGCCCTAACATCGCCTTTCCAAACACCAATACAACAACTAAAAACAACTATTTCATTGGTGGGTGAAATGAGGTTGAGGCCAACAACGGTCTGCACTGTGAACAAACTGTGTGAGCTCTTCTCTATTCTGCTACAGATATGTTTCTTACAAAGAGGACACATTAATGGCCATTTGAAATAGCTAGAAGCCAAGAAATCTCTGTTATGATCTGAGTTAGCCTGCTGCAATGGAATGCACGCAATGTATTGCTTAGGGTCACCTGAATAGTAGAGCACAGCTGGGACTTGGGACACCTGTACGACACACACGCACGCACGCACACACGCACGCACGCACGCATGCATGCACGCACGCACACACACACACACAGACACACAGACACACATAAATGTTACTTACCCTACATTATTCATCTCATACGCATACGGATATACTGTACTCTATAGCATCGACGGTATCCTTATGTAATACATGTATCACTAGCCACTTTATACTATACTATGCCACTTTGTTTACATACTCATCTCATTTGTACATACTGTACCCGATACCATCTACTGTATCTTGCCTATGCTGCTCTGTACCATCACTCATTCATATATCCTTATGTACATATTCTTTATCCCCTTACACTGTGTACAAGACAGTAGTTTTGGAATTGTTAGTTAGATTACTTGTTATTACTGCATTGTCGGAACTAGAAGCACAAGCATTTCGCTACACTCGCATTAACATCTGCTAACCATGTGTATGTGACAAATAAAATTTGATTTGATTTGATTTGATTTGACACACAGATAAATAGGACTAATTATACATGTATCTCATGCCTCCAAGATACAAAAACACTCAGACTTACCATCTGTCCTAGTGTTAGCAGACAGAGAGAACACACAACACACACACACACACACACACACTCACACTCACTCACACACACACACACACACACACACACACACACACACACACACACACACACACACACACACACACACACACACACACACACACACAGATAATTAACACACACACACACACACACAGAATTAACACACACACAAAGAGAATTAACACACACACACAGAATTAACACACACCAGGACAATTAACACACGCACACATACAGAGAATTAACACACACACACAGAGTATTAAAACACACACAGAGAATTAACAAACACATACACATGCAGAGAATTAACACACACACACACACACACACACACACACAGAGAGAATTAACACACACACACACACACACACACACAAACACAGAGAATTAACACACACACACGTGCATACATGCAAACACACTTTTCTACGCATGTGAAATACATTAGCAGAAGATTTCCCAAACTTTTCTCTTCGAGTCTTCGAGTCTGCCCGGTATAACACGAAATAGAGATAGTCTTACATGTCATATCATAAACCCTTCAATGTATCAAAGAAGTGTCGAGCTATGTGAAGATGTGTGATGAGATGGTTACCGAGGAAAGCAAGCATCAACGTTGCCCTACTTTAGGCCTTGGTAGTGTCCTAAGCCTCATAAAAGCTTCCTCTATCCTCCCCTAGTTCCCGCTACAGCTGAAAATAATTAATAAGTCTTAAAAATTCACAAAATATTTATTTTTCTAAATGCCGACAAGGCCCTCCCCCGACCGCCCTTTGGCAAATCTGATCGCGACTTTCTCCTCCCTTACTATAGGTAGAAACACAAACAGGAAGTACCAGTGCTAAGGTCTATTCAAGGCTGGTCTGACCAATCGGAATACAAGCTTACATTTTTTTTGGACTGGGATATTTCCAGGTGGCCTCTGAGAATAAAATAGACTAATACACGGATACGGTGACTGAGTTCATCAGGAATTGTATAGGAGATGTTGTACCCACTGTGACTATTAAAACCTACCCAAACAGGAAACCGTGGGTAGATGCAAAACTGAAAGTGAGAACCACTGCATTTAACCATGGCAAAGTGACTGGGAATATGTCAGAATGCAAACAGTGTAGTTATTCCCTCGGCAATCAAACCGTCAAAACGTCCGTACAGAGACAAAGTGGAGTCACAATTCAACGGCTCAGACAGGAGATGTACGCGACAGGGTCTACAGACAATCATGGACTACAAAGGTTAAACTAGCCACGTCGCGGACACCGACGTCTTTCTTCCAGACAAACTAAACACCTTCTTTACCCACATTGAGGATAATACAGTGCCACCAACGCAGCCCGCTACCAGGGACTGTGGACTCTCCTTCTCCGTGAGTAAGACATTTAAACGTGTTAACCTTCGCAAGGCTGCCGACCCGACGGCATCCCTAGCAGCATCCTGGCTGGAGTATTGATTGACATATTCACCTACAACACCTGTTGTCACTGGAAGGCCAAAAAGATCATCAAGGACATCAACCACCCGAGTCACAGCCTGTCCACCCCGCTATCATCCAGAAGGCGAGGTCAGTACAGGTGCATCAAAGCAGGGACCGAGAGACTGAAAAACTGCTTCTATCTCAAGGCCATCAGACTGTTAAATAGCCATCACTAGCTGGCTTCAACCCTGCACCTTAGAGGCTGCTGCCCTATATACATACAGTGGCTTATGAAAGTATTGACCCCTTTGACATTTTTCCTATTTTGTTGCCTTACAACCGGCAATTAAAATTGATTTTTGGGGTGTTTGTATCATTTGATTTACACAACATGCCTACCACTTTGAAGATGCTAAATATATTTTTTTTTGTGAAACAAGCAGGGTGGTGAATAGCATAACTATTCACCCCCCCAAAGTCAATACTTTGTAGGGCCACCTTTTGCTGTAATTACAGCTGCAATTCTCTAGGGGTATGTCTCTATAAACTTGGAACATCTAGCCGCTGGGATTTTTGCCCATTCGTTAAGGCAAAACTGCTCCAGCTCCTTCAAGTTGGATGGGTTCAACTGGTGTACAGCAATCTTTAAGACATACCTCAGATTCTCAATTGGATTGAGGTCTGGGCTTTGACTAGGCCATTCCAAAACATTTAAATGTTTCCCCTTAAACCACTCGAGTGTTGCTTTAGCAGTATACTTAGGGTCATTGTCCTGCTGGAAGGTGAACCTCTGTCCCAGTCCCAAATCTCTGGAAGACTGAAACAGGTTTCCCTCAAGAATTTCCCTGTATTTAGGGCCGTCCATCATTCCTTCAATTCTGACCAGTTTCCCAGTCCCTGCCGATTAAAAACATCCCCACAGCATGATGCTGCCACCACCATGCTTCACTGTGGGGATGGTGTTCTCAGAGTGATGAGAAGTGTTGGGGTTGCGCCAGACATAGCTTTTTCGTTGATGGCCAAAAATATCAATTTTAGTCTCATCTGACCAGAGTAGCTTCTTCCATATATTTGGGATATTTATGTTGTTCTTTAAGCAATGGCTTTTTTCTGGCCACTCTTCCGTAAAGCCCAGCTCTGATTGGGGGATCATATTTAGGCAGGCCTTTTTCCCACTTTCTGGTGTGGGGTCTTGTCTATGTGTAGTTGCCTGTCAGCACTATATTGTATAGCTTCACGCTTCGGTTGTTACTTTGTTAGTTTGTTCAGTGTTCATTCTTTTAAATAAGAGAATGTACGCGTACCACACTGCGCCTTGGTCTCCTTCATACAACGAACGTGACAAAAAAACGCCAAGGGGGATGAATACTTTTGCAAGGCACTGTAGACTTAGAATCACAGGCCTCTTTAATAATGGAACACTAGTCACTATAATAATGTTTAAGTCATGTTTACATACTGCTTTATTAATCTCATATGTATACACTGTATTCTATTCTACTGTATTTTAGTCAATGCCACTCTGACGTTGCTCGTCCTAGGAATACAAGCATTTCATGACACCCGCAATATCATCTGCTAAACATGTGTATGTGATGAATACAATTTGATTTGATTTGACTATAACACATGTATAAGCACACTCTCTCTCTCTCTCTCTCTCTCTCTGTCTCTCTCTCACTCACACACACACACACAAACAAGCACACAGAGACACACACATGCATAAGGGAATATGTACACCCAGAGAAATACACATACAGGTACACACTCACACACACACACAAGCACACACACACATGCATAAAGGAACGTGCGCGCACACCGACACACACACACACACACACACACACACACACACACACACACACACACACACACACACACACACACACAATGGAGACCACAGCCAACTGTCTATTTAGGTGTCTTACACATGAGTCTCTGTGTTGATTTAAACAAACACTCCTTTCCCTCCTGCCTCTCCCCTACGTCCCCGGAGGGACTGTGAAGTATTCTACTTCATCACAGTAACAGTAATTATTTGTGTAGTTTAATGGTATTATTTGGTATTTGTACTTCTTTTAACAAGTCGCTTGTTTAAGTCTATAATTAGTAATCAGGATGAGAACTATGAAAAGACGTGAGATAGTTGTTCTCTGTTGCGTTGATTCTTTCTCTGTTTTTTCTCTCCGTAGGGGGGGGGGGGGTAAGGCGTCAGGAGCAACCTGATTATACGTGTGGAGATTGTCAACTTCTCAATGAATATGTATTTTCTCTCCAGCTCCTCATATCAAATGTTGCTGTTTCTCTCTTCTCTTTTTTTTTTTGCGTATGTGTGTGTTCACCGTCTCGTGATGTTTTGAGAAGGGAGGAGGTTTCGCTCACACACACACACACACACACACACACACACACACACACACACACACACACACACACACACACACACACACACACACACACACACACAGTCATCAATCACTGTAGCTTGTAGAGAGGTGCCTGTACTGCACATGGGTGGGTTGAGATTGTAAAGAGCTGTAACAGCTGTTGATGTAAGAAACCTGGATTTTTTTTCCCCCTTTCCATTATAGTGAGAATCCCCAGTGCACTAAACACCTCACTTTTGATCCATTTCTCACACCGTAGAGGTCAAGTATTTTTGCTGTTGATGATGTGCAGCCTACTATTACCTGAAAAGCATTGAAGCGTGGATGGAACGGCTAGAAGCTGTAGCGCCTCCAGTTTCGCCTTCACATGTTTACTGCTCTACCTATCCAGCGTGGGCCAGGCAACCTGTCTTTCTCATCATCACCAGCGAGCAGTGCAGTACCTGTCTGCCAACGCTTTCCCTCTCCTCTCTTCTTCTCCCTCCCTCGTTCCCTCTCTCACTCACACTCCTCCCTACTGAGACAGCAGTAGATAAGCTTGGGTCACAGCCAGCCTGATTTCAGACAGCTGAGACTCCTCTTTGTTTAAACTGGTTCCTAGCAGGAAACTAAGAAAAAAGAGAAAACACTTTTACAAGCTCTTGTCAGTACAGTAACTGGTCAGGAATTTCATGGGCCATGCGTGACGAGGTGGCTGGGCCATGCGTGACGAGGTGGCTGGGCCATGCGTGAGGAGGTGGCGTCGTGCGTAACGAGGTGGGGCTGTGCCGTGACAAGGTGACTGGGCCGTGTTTGACGAGGTGGCTGGGCCGTGTTTGACGAGGTGGCTGGGCCGTGTTTGACGAGGTGGCTGGGACGTGTTTGACGAGGTGGCTGGGCCGTGTTTGACGAGGGTAGGCTGGGACGTGTTTGACGAGGTGGCTGGGACGTGTTTGACGAGGTGGCTGGGACGTGTTTGACGAGGTGGCTGGGACGTGTTTGACGAGGTGGCTGGGATGTGCGTGACGAGGTGGCTAGGCCATGCGTGACGAGGTGGCTAGGCCGTGTTTGACGAGGTGGCTGGGCCGTGTTTGACAAGGTGCCTGGGACGTGCGTGACGAGGTGGCTGGGACGTGTTTGACGAGGTGGCTGGGACGTGCGTGACGAGGTGGCTGGGACGTGTGTGATGAGGTGGCTGGGCTGTGCGTGACGAGGTGGCTGGGCCGTGCGTGACGAGGTGGCTGGGACGTGCGTGACGAGGTGGCTGGGCTGTGCGTGACGAGGTGGCTGGGACGTGCGTGACGAGGTGGCTGGGCCGTGCGTGACGAGGTGGCTGGGACGTGCGTGACGAGGTGGCTAGGCCTTGCGTGACGAGGTGGCTGGGCCTTGCGTGACGAGGTACCTGGGCTGTGCGTGACGAGGTGGCTGGGCCGTGCATGACGAGGTGGCTGGGCTGTACGTGATGAGGTGGCTGGGACGTGTGAGACCAGGTGGGGCCGTGCGTGACGAGGTGGCTGGGACGTGCGTGACGAGGTGGCTGGGACGTGTGAGACCAGGTGGGGCCGTGTGTGACGAGGTGGCTGTGCCGTGCGAGACCAGGTGGGGCCGTGTGTGACGAGGTGGCTGTGCCGTGCGAGACCAGGTGGGGCCGTGTGTGACGAGGTGGCTGTGCAGTGCGAGACCAGGTGGGGCCGTGTGTGACGAGGTGGTTGTGCCGTGCGCAACGAAGTGGCCGGGCCTTGCGTGACGAGGTGGCTGGGCCTTGCGTGACGAGGTGGCTGGGCCTTGCGTGACGAGGTGGCTGAGCCTTGTGTGACGAGGTGGCTGGGCCTTGCGTGACGAGGTGGCTGGGCCTTGCGTGACGAGGTGGCTGGGCCTTGCGTGACGAGGTGGCTGGGCCGTGCGTGACGAGGTGGCTGGGCCGTGCGTGACGAGGTGGCTGGGCCTTGCGTGACGAGGTGGCTGGGCCTTGCGTGACGAGGTGGCTGGGCCGTGCGTGACGAGGTGGCTGGGCCGTGCGTGACGAGGTGGCTAGGCCGTACGTGACGAGGTGGCTGGGCCTTGCGTGACGAGGTGGCTGGGCCACCACCATGCATGGCGGAATGTTACAAAAGAAAAGGTAAGGAAAACAATAACAACAATAACAACAACGCCGGTCGTAAAAGAAGACAAATTAGGGGATTACGGCCAATCCCAGACAGGATCAGAGAGGCGGGAGGGAGGTAGGGGAGAGTTGAAAGGAGGTCTGAATTGTTTGGATTTTGAAATAATATAGAACTAAATTAATTTTATTGCATTCAATTCAAAACTCACGAGTTATTTTTTAATCTCAATCCTCGGACGCATTAGACCAGTCTCCATTGGCAACAGGAAAAGCAAGGAGACGTGGGAAGAGCCAGGTGCTCTTCATAAACAATCCCATTATAGACGGGGACTGACTGACACGTGTTTGAATACCGGTCCGATATGAAGGCCTGCTGTTCATCCTCCATTAATACCATCTCCACCATTCCTCCTTAGCGGTGCCACGGGAAGGAGCGGCAAGCAATATCAGGGACAGCTATACTTCCAAAACTTCATAGGAAGGAGAAGGTAGGGGACGAAAATAAATATATGTCAAGTTTGTCTCGGTTTTAGTCCTTTATCTCTTTCCCGAAGATGTGATTTCTTTGAGAAAACTGTTATTTGATCATTGTATTCTTATAGTACAGACATGCTACTTACTTCTGTTCAATATGCACAAGAATATGTGCATAATGTCTTCATGCAGGAGTCCTAAACAGTATTATATGTTGTAGCTAACGTCATTATCACAGATGCAAGAGAGGTGTTATATAAATATTCATACACATAGCTCATATAAACAAAGACATTCCGTCGTAAGAACACATACACCCAGCCAGAAGACTGACCCCCTCTTCCTTATATAAACACACATCTCATCTCCCTCTAACTGGCCGGTCCCAAGAGCAAAGAACTTTTGCTGTGCACCAATGGGGCCCGCTCTGGCTAGAGCAAGGCCCGCCTCCAACCCTCCGACCAGTCAAGAAGACCGAAACGACAAGACTCCACCTACTTTATTCTATGTATAAAAATGTATGTAACCATTGTATAGGCCTCTTTTTCACCTGGCTCCTTGCCGAGTTATGTGAACTAGGTCCGTGCACGTAAAACTGCGGGACAAGATATCTCTGACTCATTAAAACTGTCTTTCGTTACAACTGAAATCCACTCTGTCCAGCGTCCGTGATTTGGTCTCAACTCTCCAGTATTTGAACACTAACAGAGGTGAAGTATTTAGTTCAGAGAACTGATGGGGTCCTAGCGTTTCGTCTGCAGTTGCGGAGGGAAAAGCTGGATCAAAGAGAAAGCGTCACTCTCTCCCAACCTTCACCTCTAGTTTCAACCATGCACTGTGGGAGCTACTGAGAGCACCCTTTTAGAGTGAGATGTACACATATTACATATCACATATGCTGGGTCTAAAGATAGAATGATGAGAGCACAGAAGTCATTTCACCCCTGTGCTGAAACAATGACCTGGAGACGCTGGATTTAGAGCCATGCTGAGTCTCGGAGGGACGTTGCTCGTTTTGGGATAGAACGGAAAGTGTGACCCTCATCTCCTGGTTTCTCACCTCCCGCTAATTGATTTGTGCCGCTGCCCGAGTTTGATGGTATGTGTGTGTGTGTGTGTGTGTGTGTGTGTGTGTGTGTGTGTGTGTGTGTGTGTGTGTGTGTGTGTGTGTGTGTGTGTGTGTGTGTGTGTGTGTGTGTGTGTGTGTGTGTGTGTGTGTGCGCGTGTGTGCATGTGTGTGCGTGTTTGACGTGCGTGTGTAAGTGTGTGTGTGTGTGCGCATGTGTGCGTGTGTGTCTGTCTGTGTTTGTGTGTGTGTGTAATGAGAAGTCCGTCTTAATTCAATAGTAAGCATTTAGTGAAACTTGTCTCTCGTCTTCTCTTTGAGTGGAATCTGCCACGCACACACACACACACACACACACACATACACACACATACATCCTCACACACACACACACATACACACACATACATCCTCACACACACACACACACACACACACACACACACACACACACATACATCCTCACACACACACACATACACACACATACATCCTCACACACACACACACACACACACACACACACACACACACACACACACACACACACACACACACACACACATACACACACATACATCCTCACAAACACACATACACACACACACACACACACATACACACACACACATACACACACACACACACACATACATACACACACATACATCCTCACACACACACACACACACACACGCACAGAGTAATAAGCTTTCACTTTCAAAAACATCTAAACAAATCCCCTTTACATCCCCCCGTCCTTAAGGACTTCCTTTATGAGAAGATAGATTACAGAATGTCTCTTCTTCTATCAACCTCTGATATGGCTCGGAACTATTTATGATGCATTGATGTGGAATAAAGGGTACAAATGTATCATTTGAAAATCACCTTTGGAGGCATGGCATTTATTCAACACCTTGTTTAATATAAAGAAACAATGTTTAACCATTGCTGTTCTATATTATTAATTAGTTTGTCTATGTGGAAGAAGGACTATGTAGTTCCTGTTACTACATTTCACCTCTAACATTATTTGACATTATGAAGCTTACCGTAGTTCCCCAGAACAATTGAGTCAGTCACCTGTTTGTTTGTAAATAGCACAATGGAAGAAAGTGGGAGCTGGTGAGTCCTTAGAGTTCAGAGCTGGTGAGTCTATAGCGTTCAGAGCTGGTGAGTTTATAGCGTTCAGAGCTGGTGAGTCTATAGAGTTCAGAGCTGGTGAGTCTATAGCATTCAGAGCTGGTGAGTCCTTAGAGTTCAGAGCTGGTGAGTCTATAGCGTTCAGAGCTGGTGAGTTTATAGCGTTCAGAGCTGGTGAGTCTATAGCGTTCAGAGCTGGTGAGTTTATAGCGTTCAGAGCTGGTGAGTCTATAGAGTTCAGAGCTGGTGAGTCTATAGCATTCAGAGCTGGTGAGTCCTTAGAGTTCAGAGCTGGTGAGTCTATAGCGTTCAGAGCTGGTGAGTCCTTAGAGTTCAGAGCTGGTGAGTCCTTAGAGTTCAGAGCTTGTGAGTCTATAGAGTTCAGAGCTGGTGATTCTATAGAGTTCAGAGCTGGTGAGTCCTTAGAGTTCAGAGCTGGTGAGTCTATAGAGTTCAGAGCTGGTGAGTCTATAGCGTTCAGAGCTGGTGAGTCCTTAGAGTTCAGAGCTGGACAGTTCTTAGAGTTCAGAGCTGGTGAGTCTATAGAGTTCAGAGCTGGTGAGTCTATAGTGTTCAGAGCTGGTGAGTCTATAGAGTTCAGAGCTGGTGAGTCTATAGAGTTCAGAGCTGGTGAGTCCTTAGAGTTCAGAGCTGGTGAGTCTATAGAGTTCAGAGCTGGTGAGTCTATAGAGTTCAGAGCTGGTGAGTCCTTAGAGATCAGAGCTGGTGAGTCTATAGCGTTCAGAGCTGGTGAGTCTATAGAGTTCAGAGCTGGTGAGTCTATAGAGTTCAGAGCTGGTGAGTCTATAGCATTCAGAGCTGGTGAGTCTATATAGTTCAGAGCTGGTGAGTCCTTAGAGTTCAGAGCTGGTGAGTCTATAGAGTTCAGAGCTGGTGAGTCTATAGTGTTCAGAGCTGGACAGTTCTTAGAGTTAAGAGCTGGTGAGTCTATAGCGTTCAGAGCTGGTGAGTTTATAGCGTTCAGAGCTGGTGATTCTATAGAGTTCAGAGCTGGTGAGTCTATGGAGTTCAGAGCTGGTGAGTCTATAGAGTTCAGACCTAGTGAGTCTATAGCGTTCAGAGCTGGTGAGTCTATAGCGTTCAGAGCTGGTGAGTCTATAGCGTTCAGAGCTGGTGGTTCTATAGAGTTCAGAGCTGGTGAGTCTATAGAGTTCAGAGCTGGTGAGTCTATAGCATTCAGAGCTGGTGAGTCTATATAGTTCAGAGCTGGTGAGTCCTTAGAGTTCAGAGCTGGTGAGTCTATAGAGTTCAGAGCTGGTGAGTCTATAGCATTCAGAGCTGGTGAGTCTATATAGTTCAGAGCTGGTGAGTCCTTAGAGTTCAGAGCTGGTGAGTCTATAGAGTTCAGAGCTGGTGAGTCTATAGCGTTCAGAGCTGGTGAGTCTATAGCGTTCAGAGCTGGTGGTTCTATAGAGTTCAGAGCTGGTGAGTCTATAGAGTTCAGAGCTGGTGAGTCTATAGAGTTCAGAGCTGGTGAGTCCTTAGAGTTCAGAGCTGGTGAGTCTATAGTGTTCAGAGCCGGTGAGTCTATAGCGTTCAGAGCTGGTGAGTCTATAGTGTTCAGACTGGTGAGTCTATAGCGTTCAGAGCTGGTGAGTCCTTAGCGTTCAGAGCTGGTGAGTCTATAGCGTTCAGAGCTGGTGAGTCCTTAGCGTTCTATGTCTGTTGGTGAGTCTATAGTGTTCAGAGCCGGTGAGTCTATAGCGTTCAGAGCTGGTGAGTCTATAGTGTTCAGACTGGTGAGTCTATAGCGTTCAGAGCTGGTGAGTCCTTAGCGTTCAGAGCTGGTGAGTCTATAGCGTTCAGAGCTGGTGAGTCCTTAGCGTTCTATGTCTGTTGGTGAGTCTCTGTTGTGCAGCGTACACGAGGTGATGAAGGTACACTTTTATTCAATTCTTATATCTTATGGCTTTCTGCCAGAAGTCAAAGAGCTCTGGATGAGTTATCTGTACAGCTGCCATTTTTTTCATGTGCTTCCTCCTAGCGTCTTTTTGTCCTCTCTTCTTTCCCTCTGATCCGTGTACACATGCTGCTCCTTCAGAAAAGCATGCATCACAACTTTGTTCATTTGAACAATTTATCATGTTCACTTTCCCTTGTAAATGTCCACACTCACCAACAATGACATTTGATAGCAACTAGCTATGCTTGAATAACTGTTTGAACTGCATTTGCCTGTCTTTGCAATTTAGTTTATGTTTGTTTTCACTTGTTAGCATTTAGCTAACAGTGTCTTTGTGATTTAGCTATTAGTTTGTGCTAATTTTGTTGGCATTCTGGTAGTAGAGGCCCAATGGGCTTAGAGGCCCAGTGTTTAGTGCTACTTTGAATGCTATGCAGGTAATACCCTAAATCTCAGGATGAGGGAAGGCCGGAATGATTAGAAAAGCTGGACACCGCCCAAGCCTTCCTGTTACCACATAGTTGCTGTTACCATATAGTTCCTGTTACCATATAGTTCCTGTTAACACATAGTTCCTGTTACCATATAGTTCCTGGTACCATATAGTTTCTGTTAACACTTAGTTCCTGTTAGGAACTAAGTGCGCGCGTCCTGTCAGGCAGTAGGTACCAGTGTGGACTTGTTCTCGTTGAAGAGAATTATAGCATAGGCTGCTTTAGGGCTGCGGCTGTCTGTGTTCTCTTTGGAATAGAGGGAGGGAATCCTGCAAGAGTTATCCCAGGAATGCCTCCTGACTTCCTGACCTGTTAAGTGGCAGCCAGGCTGCTTAGCAGGCCAGAACGACTGCTCCTTAGGCTGATCTGCAAGAGACAACATCAAACAAACAGCGACTACACACATCGCCAGCCCACAATGGTGGCAGTCAATCCGCCATGTTGGAGAAGAAACAAACGCAGCAAACACACCCAAAACGTGTCTTGTGGTTTTCGGCTTAAAATAACTACCTCTGACCTCACACAATTGAAATATTGTGAAGGAGGAGGGAGGAGTGGGGGACAGAGAGAGAGAGAGGGAGGGTGAGAAACATGGAAGGGAGGCTGGGTAGGGTAGCGTGAGAGAAAGCATTCTTGACAGAACCAACGTGGCACTATCACACAGTTATTTCTCTTAGTCTCACTCCCCTGCATTCAAAAGGTATTCGTGAGCCTCAAGCAACCTCCCAGCAAACCGTGTGCTCGCCAATTTCTCAAACTTGTCACTGCCTTTGGTGAATCTGCTTTTGTTGTGTACAAACGCCTGTGTTGTTGTGTTGTTGCCGTTGTTGTCGTGGCGCCGTAAGAATGCGCTGTAAACATGCTTAGACGTGTGTCGCCCGTTTGTCCCATGATGTCGTGCTCTTGGGTCACAGTTCCAACAAGGCGACAGGCAAGGCTGTGGGAGGACATAGAATATCTCAGGCAAGCAGCTTCTGACACAACACTGTATACATGTAATGTCTGTGGGTGGCTGTTGAACACAAGCACACTTCCATGGGGAAGATAAATTATTCTTTCAAATAAACAGCAGCTTTTAGCTATGATTCAGTGTTGATAGTACGGTGTACATATGGGGGCTCTGAAACAGCAGTTTTTTTAAGAGGAGTGTTAACGTGAGTTTTCCCCCTGCTATCATCCAAAAATCCTTTCTGTACATCTCTTTTTCTTTCTTTCTTTCCTTCTTTCTTTATATCTTTCTTTCTTTCTTTCTTTCCTTCTTTCTTTCTTTCTTTCTTTCTTTCCTTCTTTCTTTCTTTCCTTCTTTCTTTCTTTCTTTCCTTCTTTCTTTCTTTCTTTCTTTCTTTCTTTCTTTCCTTCTTTCTTTCTTTCTTTCTTTCTTTCTTTCTTTCCTTCTTTCTTTCTTTCTTTCCTTCTTTCTTTCTTTCTTTCTTTCTTTCCTTCTTTCCTTCTTTCTTTCTTTCTTTCTTTCTTTCCTTCTTTCTTTCTTTCTTTCTTTCTTTCTTTCTTTCTTTCTTTCTTTCTTTCTTTCTTTCTAACCCTCCTCTCAATTACACCTTCTCTATGTTAATAAAAACAACATCTCAGCCTGTCTCTCCCTGTTCTGGGTTGAGGCGCCTGTTTGCTAAAGCTATTAAAGAGTCCTGGCGACTGCAGGCGTTTTACATTATGTCAGTGCTGAGTGTGCTGGGACCGAGCCTCAGGTCTGTCTCTCTCTCACACACACATAAACTTACACACACACACACACACACATACCTACGCACACAAATAATCCCTGCCTGGAGTGTTCATTTCGAGAGGCTTAGTCGACTACCCTAGCAGCAAGGCTAGTAATCAAATAGGAACCACTCTCTGCAATATACAACAGTAGTGACAGGCAGCTAGCTTCTTATTGGGCCAAACTACTGAAGGATAGGGACCTGACTACGCCTTGTAATAAAGCCATGATAATTAGGTGGGCTCTTAGACTGTATTTGTCCTATTTCATAATTGTGTATTAAATATATGTGTCAATTGGAAAGGTGTTTTTTTTTTGCTTATCCCAACTGGGTTCAGTCATTATTTTGTTTTATTGTTTTTACCTTCATTTAACTAGGCAAGTCATTTAAGAACAAATTCTTATTTTCAATGATGGCCTAGGAACAGTGGGTTAACTGCCTTGTTCAGGGGCAGAACGACAGATTTGTACCTTGTCAGCTCGGGGGTTTGAACTTACAACCTTCCGGTTACTAGTCCAACGCTCTAACCCTGCCGCTCCAACAGCCAACCTGGAGCAATTAGGTTTAAGTGCCTTGCTCAAGGGCACATCAAAAATAGTTGAACTATCAACCTTTCGGTTACTGGCCCAACGCTCTAAACGCAATGAATATGCAAAGGGGTTGTTTATAAGGGCGGTCTGTCATTGTCCCACATTACGGAAGATCTTTGTGTACAACAGTAGTGAAGGACTAATTTAATGTGAAGGAAAGAGGGCTTGGTGGAACATTAGTGTGCTACCAAGTGTTTACAAGTTGAGGGGATAGAGGGTAGGATCTAGAGTATGTTGAGTGTGGCATACACACACACACACACACCCGTCGCCGGCGTCAGGTCGAATTGAACGCCCCACTTCATTACCTCTTGTACATGCAGAGTGTCATTACAATGAAGAGATGCTCTGACTCAAACAAACACTCCTACCCAAACTGAGCAGGATACAGGCCTATGAATATGATACAGGCCTATCAGCAGAATACAGGCCTATCAGCAGGATACAGGCCTATGAGCAGGATACAGGCCTATGAGCAGGATACAGGCCTATGAATAGGATTGATTTTCTATAGATTTTTTTATTTCACCTTAATTTAACCAGGTAGGCCAGTTGACAATGAACATGGTAGGCCTATGAGCAGGATACAGGCCTGTGAAGAGGATACAGGCCTATCAGCAGGATACAGGCCTATGAGCAGGATACAGGCCTGTGAAGAGGATACAGGCCTATGAGCAGGATACACACACACACACACACACACAAACACATCTTTCTGTGTTCATTCCTGTCATTCCAGTTCCACTTATACACTCCAGACTGATGGTCCACTCCAGACTGATGGGCTGTGTCTGTCCTACTGTCAACATCATTGGGCGCTTAACGTCCCCTGCTAGAACACACACACACACACGCATCCACGTACACATGCGTACACACACACACACACACACACACACACACACACACACACACACACACACACGTGCATAGTCTGTCCATCATGTCTGATTCACACACACACACACACACACACACACACACACACACACACACACACACACACACACACACGTGCATAGTCAGTCCATCATGTCTGATTCACACACACACACACACACACACACACACACACACACACACACACACACAGCAAAAATGTACAGAGCCTCCATATTTGCCACAAGAGTGAATTCATTTTATTCAACATCAACCTCAGAGAAAAACGTTTGTTCACGCGTCTGGACAACCTACATGGTAGGACACTGAATTCCTATGTGCACATGACCTTGCAGAATGTCATAGAAAAAAGGGAGGGGGGGTGTGTGTTTTGAACCCAGCAGGAATCACTTGTTTCACTACATCAAGCCCATTCTCCCCAAGGATGGCCCGGGAGACATGTGTGAGCATATTGCTCTTCAGAAGCTAAAAAAGCTCTTGGCCGATACGAAAGGTTTAAAGGACTGGCGAGAGAGGGGTAGTAAACGGTCAACTAGCAACTGATTGTGACATGAAGTGAAGCAACCATGCTTGGCCCTCGCTACAATAGCCCCTAATGATTTATGGGAGCAAGGCATTGTGAAGTCACTAATGTTCTCTACACCTGCTAATGTGATCTCATAAATCGAGAGAACTCAAAAGGACCTTAGAGGGGGAAGAACACAAATCACCGTGGTCTAGACAGAGACACAACACAGGGGAGAGACAACAGCATCCCCATGGTCCAGACAGAGACACAACACAGGGGAGAGACAACAGCATCCCCATGGTCTAGACAGAGACACAACACAGGGGAGAGACAACAGCATCCCCATGGTCCAGACAGAGACACAACACAGGGGAGAGACAACAGCATCACCATGGTCCAGACAGAGACACAACACAGGGGAGAGACAACAGCATCCCCATGGTCCAGAGAGAGACACAACACAGGGGAGAGACAACAGCATCCCCATGGTCCAGATAGAGACACAACACAGGGGAGAGACAACAGCATCACCGTGGTCTAGACAGAGACACAACACAGGGGAGAGACAACAGCATCACCATGGTCCAGACAGAGACACAACACAGGGGAGAGACAACAGCATCACCATGGTCCAGACAGAGACACAACACAGGGGAGAGACAACAGCATCACCGTGGTCTAGACAGAGACACAACACAGGGGAGAGACAACAGCATCACCATGGTCCAGACAGAGACACAACACAGGGGAGAGACAACAGCATCACCGTGGTCTAGACAGAGACACAACACAGGGGAGAGACAACAGCATCCCCATGGTCCAGAGAGAGACACAACACAGGGGAGAGACAACAGCATCCCCATGGTCCAGACAGAGACACAACACAGGGGAGAGACAACAGCATCCCCATGGTCCAGACAGAGACACAACACAGGGGAGAGACAACAGCATCACCGTGGTCTAGACAGAGACACAACACAGGGGAGAGACAACAGCATCACCATGGTCCAGACAGAGACACAACACAGGGGAGAGACAACAGCATCACCGTGGTCTAGACAGAGACACAACACAGGGGAGAGACAACAGCATCACCATGGTCCAGACAGAGACACAACACAGGGGAGAGACAACAGCATCACCATGGTCCAGACAGAGACACAACACAGGGGAGAGACAACAGCATCACCATGGTCCAGACAGAGACACAACACAGGGGAGAGACAACAGCATCACCATGGTCCAGACAGAGACACAACACAGGGGAGAGACAACCGCATCACCATGGTCCAGACAGAGACACAACACAGGGGAGAGACAACAACATCACCATGGTCCAGACAGAGACACAACACAGGGGAGAGACAAGCCGGGTAAAGAGAGGGGATGAACGGTTGAGACGCCCGTCGAGTTACGGTTCACAGAACCTTCTCCTTTGAAACAAAACACCATATCCAGGTGTCCTTTATCTAAATAGTTTACACAAAACACAGCTCTTTCTCGGGCCTTGTCCAAAACGTGCCTCGGCCAACTCTACAACGTCATGACAACGTTGGGAGAATGTTGCGAACCATTTGCCTCATGCAAAAATGAATATCCAGCAAATGAACAGAGTGAAATTGAGGTGAGAAGAGAACGCGGTATTGAAGTTAAAGAACTCCAGAGAAACATCTATGGGAGACAAGGGGGAGACTGGGGGGGGGCATTACCATGGTAACAATGTGGACCACCAAGGATTCCTGTACAAACACAGAGCAGTGTTCTTCAGCAGCAACAGCGAGCAGCTAGGGCCCTAATTCAAACAGAATCATGTCGGCGCAGATAACACCCGCCGCTTTAAAAATAAATTACAAGGTCGCCAATTGTAATGTCATGTCCTCAATTCACGGAGAGAGCTGTGTGGCTAAGAGGGGGAAAGAAGAGACGTAAAGAATAAAGAGTTCTTACACACACACACACAGACACACACACACACACACACACACACACACACACACACACACACATACACAGTCACACATACACACACTGTCACACATACACAAACTGTCACACATACACACACTGTCACACTCAGTCACACAGACACACACAGTCACACACACACACACACACACGCACACACACACACACACACACACACACACACACACACACACACACACACACACACACACACACACACACACACACACACACACACACGGTCACACATACACAGTCACACATACACACACACACATACACAGTCACACATACACACACTGTCACACACACACACACACACGCACACACACACACACACACACACACACACACACACACACACACACACACACACACACACACATACACAGTCACACATACACACACTGTCACACTCAGTCACACAGACACACACAGTCACACACACACACACACACACACACACACACACACACACACACACACACACACACATACACAGTCACACATACACACACATACACAGTCACTTTCACACACAGTCACATTCACACACACACACACATACACTGTCACACACACACATATATACAATCACACAGGCACAGGCAAACAGTGATGTAAATCAGCGTTCAAATGCGTGTGAGTTGCTGGAAAAGGGCCGAAGTGGGCAGGGAGATAGCAACACAGTCCACACAAGTTAAACAGATGCCACGGCAAACTTCAAATGAATCCTTAAAAAGTCTTCAGAGGAAGAAGGCAATCTCAGCTCTACTCAAATAATCCAGAAACATGCCTGAGAATGGCGATGGTTTTTAAACATCGGCTTTAGCCATCTACTCATGCAGACAGCAGTCCAGTGAGGAACGCTAGCTGTGACACACTTGCTAAATGTCACCAGCGCTGGCACTTAGGGCCTTGTCAAAACCATGAGCTCCCTCCAAACAGTAAGTTCATAAGAGCCTTCACCACATGACACTCTCTTTTCCATACTTATGTACTCAGCAGGACCTTCTCCCTCAAAAAGACTTATGTTATTAATACCGAACAATAGATATATTTCATGTTTTCGTATGTTAGGAATCACATTCAAATTTTGAAATGATTAGTGAAAGGCAGATGAAAGAATAAAAGCACTGTAAAATTAGGGGGAAAAGAGACTACATTATATACCATAATAGTCTATAAAAGAGCCTGTATAAGAGTCTATTTAAGAGTCTGTATATGATTCAGTACAATAGCCTATATAAGAGTCCATATAACAGTATGTATAAGAGTCTGTGTAAGAGTCTATATAATAGTCAATAAAGAGGTTATATAAGAGTCTACATACGAGTCTATATAAGAGTCTATATCAGAGTCTATATAATAGTCTATATAAGATACTATATAAGAGTCTACATAAGAGTCTACATAAGAGTCTGTATAAGAGGCTATATAAGAGTCGGTATAAGAGTCTATATACGATTCTATATAATAGTCTATATAAGAGGCTATATTAGAGTCTATATAAGAGGATAAAAACAGTCTATATAAGGCTTTATAAGAGTCTATATAAGGCTATATAAGTGGCTATATAAGAGTCTATATCAGAGTTGGTATACGAGGCTATGTAAGAGTCAACATAAGAGGCTATATAAGAGGCAATATAAGAGTATATGTAAGGCTACATAATCGAAGCAATAACAGAGTCTATATAATGATAAATAAGAGTCTATTTAAGGCTATATAAGAGTTGGTATATAAGGCTACATAAGAGGCTGTGTAAGAGTCTATATTAGACTGTGTATAAGAGGCTATTTAAGAGTTGGTATTTGAGACTGTATAAGAGTTGGTACAAGAGTCTATATAACAGTCGGTATACAAGGCTATATAAGAGGCTATATGATTGTCAGTATACGAGGCCATATAAGATTCTATATAAGAGGCTGAATACGAGTCTATATAAGAGGCTATATAAGAGTCGTTATCTGAGGCTATATAAGAGTCGGTATACGAGGCTATATAAGAGTCGATATATGAGGCTATATAAGAGGCTATATAAGAGTTGGTATACAAGGCTATAAAGGAGTTGGTATACGAGACTGAATAAAAGTCTATATAAGAGTCGGTATATGAGACTGTATAAGAGTCTATATAAGAGTCGTATACGAGGCTATATAAGGTTGGTATACAAGACTGTATAAGAGTCTATATAAGCGTCGGTATACGAGGCTATATAAGAGCTGGTATACAAGACTGTATTAGAGTCTATATAAGAGTCGGTTTATGAGGCTATATAAGAGGCTATATAAGAGTCGGTATACGAGGCTATTTAAGAGTTGGTATACGATGCTATATAAGAGGCTATATAAGAGTTGGTATACAAGGCTATATAAGATTCGGTATACGAGACTATATAAGAGTCTATATAAGAGTGGGTATACGAGGCTATATAAGAGGCTATATAAGAGTGGGTATACGAGGCTATATCAGAGTTGGTATAAGAGGCTATCAGACTGCAGGACTTTTTTTTCTTCCTCCTTATTCTATCCCCAGTATCGCCCACAAAGAGTCAATTTGATTGATGCTCTTCCGTTTCCCCATGAACCACAAACCTAATCAAGCCCAAATCTAACGGCAACAAATGTAAGAACATTCCCTCATTTCTCAGTGAGTGAGTTCTGTTTCTTCTGTCGCCCTAAAATAATTCTCACTATTGAATCCAGTCTAGTGATTTACAATTGGCTCGTGTGTCCCCCAAGTGTTGCACTGGACCCGCCCTAAAGTTGATGGATGGTATCAAACACCAATACTTCAGGCTGTAATAATTCCCTCTGTTTTCTGTTCTTTCCTTCCATAACCAAAGAACGATACAAAAGGCTGAACTCAGACCTGTCATTTCTCAAGCCCCTTATAAATCTAAGTGCTTCTCTGACTAGTTTTACAAAATGGCTGCCATTCAGAAACCTGTGGTCAAGTCTGACGGACTGTGTGTAGTTGTTACTGGGGAATATTATTGAAGAGAGAGGGAGGATGTAGAGAGATAGAGGGAGGATTGAGAGAGCTAGAGGGAGGATGGAGAGAGAGAGAGAGAGAGAGAGCGAGAGAGAGAGAGAGAGAGAGAGAGAGAGAGGGGTAGAAATGATTACAATCTCCAACCCACTCCTTTTCCCCTCTGTGGGAGATGTGGAGGAAACCAAAAGCCGGAGACCGAAGAGAAACGGTGAATGTTAACAAAAAAGGCTGGAGGTTAACGGCCACAAATCAATAGCGTAATTCTATCAAATTCTATCAAACTTGCATTGCTGGATGAAAAAAAAATGACATTACAATTAGAACATACACACTTGGAGCTATGGGAAGGCCTACAGAGTTAGATATAGTTAGACTAGATTAACTAGCTTGCTAACGTACACACGCCTTCCTAGTTAAATGATGTATTGGAAATGGTTAAGGCGCTGCAACCGCTCTAAATCACTGTATGATTCCTCTAATGACATGACAAGAATCTATATCTACCGGAGCGAGAGAGAGACACGGCGAGAGAGAGAGAGAGAGAGAGAGAGAGAGAGAGAGAGAGAGAGACACGGCGAGAGAGAGAGAGAGAGAGAGAGAGAGAGAGAGAGAGACACGGCGAGAGAGAGAGAGAGAGAGAGACACGGCGAGAGAGAGAGAGAGAGAGAGAGAGAGAGAGAGAGAGAGAGAGAGAGAGCGAGAGAGCAGTGAGAGAGATGAAAACAGGAGAATTAGCATTCCTGAAAAGGCCTTAAGGGACTCCATAATTCAGCTAATTTGATACCAGCGAGCGAGGCCACTCATAAAGTCCCGGTCATCCATGACCTTCATTCTTCAGCTGAGCTTCCAGACTACTCCCGAGTTTGACAAGATTTATCGGGCCCGGGCTAATAGCCTGCTCTCTCCCAGGTAAGGCCTCATCGATGGTAGGGCCTCTGCTGCCCTGCAGACACTAGCCTAATTCATATTTCTGCTGCTACTGCACATGTTACGTGGGGATTTTTTACATCTTGTTCAGTCTATTGGTTTGGACTGTGAGAGGGGTATGTGTGTGTGTGTGTGTCACACGGATGCCACACGTGTGTATGTAGGGTATGGGAAAATCCACCCGCTCACAAACATTGAACCTTTTTACAGAAGTAGGATCTTATTTTGAGCCAGTTTGCTACGACATAAAAAATAATCGTGCAGCAACAACAGATGTGATTTATTATATGGATTATAATTAATGGACATTTTTGTAGGGGTTGTTAAATTGTTGTTAAAGGGAAAATAAAGTCTGAAATTTCAAACTTCAGAAGCCTTTTTTAAACCTCAAATGCACTACAAGTTGTACACTTCCTGCAAAGTTATCCAGCAACAGGGTGATCAAATTCAGATCCTACATCTGTAGCATTACAAGCACACACACTCACACACATGGAGATGAACACAAACACACACACACACACACACACACACACACACACACACACACACACAGGATATTGAAACTCTGTCAGGCATGTAGCTGTGTTTGTGCTTGGTGTGCTGGATGATGGAGGGGCTGAACTGTGGAGGCCCCTGTTGCTGTCTTCTCAAGCTTGCACAGGAGCCACACACTCACACACATGAACACACACAGTACTGCTAACCCAGGGTGTGATGGATGGATGGGGAGAGTACTATCTCCTGTTTCATACAGAGATCACCACAAACAGGCCTAGTAGTGCCTTTCAAGTTGTCCTCTATTCCCCTCAAAAATGTCCTCTTTTCTCCTCTCAAGATGTCCTCTTTTCCCCTCTCAAAATGTCCTCTTTTCTCCTCTCAAGATGTCCTCTTTTCCCCTCTCAAAATGTCCTCTTTTTCCCTCTCAAAATGTCCTCTTTTCCCCTCTCAGGATGTCCTCTTTTCCCCTTTCAAGTTGTCCTCTTTTCCCCTTTCAAGTTGTCCTCTTTTCCCCTCTCAAAATGTCCTCTTTTCTCCTCTCAAGGTGTCTTCTTTTCTCCTCTCAAGTCAAGTCAGGTCCATTATACCCTGAGACAGCAAGCCAGAAATAAACGGATGAGCCTGGTTATAAAACGCTCTCCTTTGGACCAAACTGCCAGGGTTAAAACTGTATTAGTGATCATGGCTGATTCCTAATCTTATTTATGCAGTCAAGAGATCTGCACACTATCTTAATATTTTAACAGCCACTCCATAGCGAGAGATGAATGAGAATTCTGTGCAAAAAGAAACAGACTGTGTGTGTGTGTGTGTGTGTGTGTGTGTGTGTGTGTGTGTGTGTGTGTGTGTGTGTGCTTCTCTCTGTGAGCCTGTGTGTTTGTCAGGACCCCCTGAAATCAAGCAGATTCTGGTCCTGGGGTGAAGGTGGCATCTTCTAGACCCCACCAGATCACAGAGCTGAACTACTTTTCCCCTGTCAACAGCCAGGCACCATTCAAACAGAAACCCATTACCACAAATTATCGTGAAATAGTGACAAATTACCTATATGAAATTTGTGACAGACACACTAAAAAGTTTATTTTTTGGTGCACATCTCACTTCGCTCCGTCTGTCTTTCAAATAACATGTCAGTCAACCTCTTTTTTTTTCTCCCCTACTTCATAAATAAGTTCACATCTCACTAACGAGCGATGGGATTGGTCTTTGGTAGTCGCCGATGGCGACGGGTGACACTAAAGGCTGAATTATGGGATAAAGTGTCAGCCGTTTATACCTCTTTTTCTCATTGTCATGAAGGATGTGTGACAGCGCTGCCCGTTGGAGGTGGTTTAAATGGGCCTAGTCTAGGGCCACGGACCCTTTGGCACTTCCCTTGACACTCTGGCACCCACGTGAGCACCGATGACAGAGTCGTGATTAATATGCCCACGCTGTGAGTCGTGCTTTCCTCACACACACACACACACACACACACACACACACACACACACACACACACACACACACACACACACACACACACACACTAGCAGAGAACAATAAGAGATTGAGTACAGAACTAGCAGAGAACTAGCAGAGAACAAGTTTAGAACTAGCAAAGAACTAGTAGAGAACTAGTAGAGAACTAGCAGAGAACGAGTATAGAACTAATAGAGAACTAGTAGAGAACTAGTAGATAACTAATAGAGAACTAGTAGAGAACTAGTAGAGAACTAGTAGAGAACTAATGGAGAACTAGCAGAAAACTAGTAGATAAATAGTAGACAACTAGTAGAGAACTAGCAGAGAACTAGAAGAGAACTAGTAGATAACTAGTAGAGAACTAGCAGAGAACTAGTAGATAACTAGCAGAGAACTAGCAGAGAACTAGCAGAGAACTAGTAGAGAACTAGCAGAGAACTAGTAGAGAACTAGTAGAGAACTAGCAGAAAACTAGTAGAGAACTAGTAGAGAACTAGTAGAGAACTAATAGATAACTAGTAGAGAACTAGTAGAGAACTAGCAGAGAACTAGCAGAGAACTAGCAGAGAACTAGTAGATAACTAGTAGACAACGAGTAGAGAACTAGCAGAGAACTAGAAGAGAACTAGTAGATAACTAGTAGAGAACTAGCAGAGAACTAGTAGATAACTAGTAGAGAACTAGCAGAGAACTAGCAGAGAACTAGCAGAGAACTAGTAGAGAACTAGCAGAGAACTAGCAGAGAACTAGTAGAGAACTAGCAGAGAACTAGTAGAGAACTAGTAGAGAACTAGCAGAAAACTAGTAGAGAACTAGTAGAGAACTAGTAGAGAACTAATAGATAACTAGTAGAGAACTAGTAGAGAACTAGCAGAGAACTAGCAGAGAACTAGCAGAGAACTAGTAGATAACTAGTAGACAACGAGTAGAGAACTAGCAGAGAACTAGAAGAGAACTAGTAGATAACTAGTAGAGAACTAGCAGAGAACTAGTAGATAACTAGTAGAGAACTAGCAGAGAACTAGCAGAGAACTAGCAGAGAACTAGTAGAGAACTAGCAGAGAACTAGCAGAGAACTAGTAGAGAACTAGCAGAAAACTAGTAGAGAACTAGTAGAGAACTAGTAGATAACTAGTAGAGAACTAGCAGAGAACTAGCAGAGAACTAGCAGAGAACTAGTAGATAACTAGTAGAGAACTAGTAGAGAACTATCAGAGAACTAGCAGAGAACTAGTAGCAGAGAACTAGTAGAGAACTAGCAGAGAACTAGTAGAGAACTAGTAGAGAACTAGTAGAGAACTAGTAGATAACTAGTAGAGAACTAGCAGAGAACTAGCAGAGAACTAGCAGAGAACTAGTAGATAACTAGTAGAGAACTAGTAGAGAACTATCAGAGAACTAGCAGAGAACTAGTAGCAGAGAACTAGTAGAGAACTAGCAGAGAACTAGTAGAGAACTAGTAGACAACTAGCAGAGAACTAGTAGAGAACTAGTAGAGAACTAGCAGAGAACTAGCAGAGAACTAGCAGAGAACTAGTAGAGAACTAGCAGATAACTAGTAGAGAACTAGCAGAAAACTAGTAGAGAACTAGTAGAGAACTAGTAGATAACTAGTAGAGAACTAGCAGAGAACTAGCAGAGAACTAGTAGATAACTAGTAGAGAACTAGTAGAGAACTAGCAGAGAACTAGCAGGGAACTAGTAGCAGAGAACTAGTAGAGAACTAGCAGAGAACTAGCAGAGAACTAGTAGCAGAGAACTAGTAGAGAACTAGCAGAGAACTAGTAGAGAACTAGCAGAGAACTAGCAGAGAACTAGCAGAGAACTAGTAGATAACTAGTAGAGAACTAGCAGAGAACTAGCAGAGAACTAGCAGCAGAGAACTAGCAGAGAACTAGTAG